>NW_007088187.1:15519-17849 GCF_000164805.1 Carlito syrichta
GAGTTGGAGTCTCACTCTGTCGCCCAGACTGGAGTGCAGTGGCCGCTCCCGGCCACCGCAGCCTCGACCTGCTGAGCTCCGGCGATCCTTCCTCCTCAGCCTTTCGAGTAGCTGGAATTACAGGCGCGTACTTCCATGCCCGGCTAATTTTTTGATTGTATTGTAGAGATGAGGTCTCGCCTGCCCAGGCAGGTCTCGAACCCACGGGCTCAGGCAATCCACTCACCTCAACCTCCTAAAGGCGCGGGATTACAGGCTGAGCCACCGAGCCCGGCTTGCTTGGCTAATTTTTATAATTTTTTGTAGAGACAAGGTCTTGCTATATTGCCCAGACTGGTTCTGAATTCCCAGGCTCAAGGAATCCTCCTACCTCCGTCTCCCAAAGTGCTGGGATGATAGGTGTGAGTCGCTCTGCCCAGTCACTAATATTATTATTATAAGATGTTAGAGATTCTAACTCATGCAATCAGGGAATCAGCTGAATGCATCACTTTTCTCCTCCACAAATGTGCACGCTAGTAGGGGTTAGCTTGTATCCCTCAATTACATAGGGGACACTGTGCTGTCAAGCTAAGCAGCCATCGAAGTCAACAAGAATGGCTTATGTCAGCAGAATCTCTCCTTATGAGTAAATGGCATTTTGTTTACTAGATCGGGGTGGAAAAAGTGGCAGGACCCAAGCAAAGCAGGTGAGAGGAGTGCTCAAACAGCTGCCACTTCCAGGATGAAAGAAGACGCAGTTGCAAATGAAGAGAAAGTTAACTCAGCCTAAAATATTTAATTTGGGCCTTTTCTTTTTTTTAAGCTGGAGTTTCACTCTGTCACCCAGACATGCTTACGGCCACCCACCGCAGTCTTGACCTGCTGGGCTCAGGCAATCCTTCCCCTCAGCCTTCCAAGTAGCTGGAACTACAGGCGTGTGCCACCATGCCTGGCTAATTTTTTGATTTATTGTAGAGATGAGATCTCACCGGGTCGCCTGGGCTGGTCTCAACCCTGGGGGCTCAGGAAATCCTTTTACCTCGGCCTCCCAAAGTGCTGGGATTATAGGCATGAGCCACTGTGCCTGGCCTGGGCCTAACTTTAGAAGCACCCAGCAACGAGTAGTCAAGCTGGATTTAATGCATCCTTGTCTAAAAAAAACCAATTTATCATCAACCAAATACAACTGCCTCACGCCTATAGTCCCAGCACTTTGGGAGGCCAAGGTGAGAGGACTGATTGAGCCCAGGAGTTTGAGATCAGCCCAGCCAACACAGCGAGACCTCGTCCCTACAAAAAAAATTCAAAAATTAGCTGGGCGTGGTATTGTGTGCCTGTATTCCCAGCTACTTGGGAGGCTAAGGTGGAAAGACCACCTGACCCCAGGAATTGGAAGCTGTGGTGAGCTGTGATCGTGCCACTGCACTCCAACCTGGGCAACAGAGCTTGACCTTGACCTTTTGATCTTGACTCAAAAAAAAGTACAACTGCCTTAAATATTTTACAGATGTCACCTATGTCATCTTGCAAAGTAAACAGTATTTTCAATACATAAATGGGGAAACAGGCCCAGGGGGCATCTTGGTTTAGAACTTTCTTTTAAGAAAATACTTGCACAAATGCAAAGGTATGTGGATAAGATTTCTTTTTTTTTTTTTTTAAGAAAAAGAAAAGTTTATTTAAAAGTAAATTAGAGAGAGAAAGAGAAGGAAGAGAGAAGATTCACCTCCCCAAGGTGGGGGAGAGGGACCAAAGCCAGGAAGCATGGCGACAGCCATGGCTTAAAAGAGCACATGGCCACACCAGACTCTAGCAAGGCAATGGCCACTGGTTGCTTGTGGTTGAGTCCTTTTCTGACAAGATTTCTTATTGCTGGAGAAGAAACTGAACACATCTGTGTCCACAAAAGAGGCAGGCAGAAAAAACTATGGCATACTCATATTCCACAGCTTTTATTTCTTAACTAATTTATTGATTTTTGAGTGGAAGTCTCACTCTGTCGCCCAGGCTGGAGTGCAGTGGCACGCTCAGGGCCACCCCAGCGTCGACCTGCCCAGCTCCGGCGATCCCGCCACCTCAGTCTTCCAAGGAGCTGGAACTACAGGTGCGTGCTACCATGCCCAGGTAATTTTTTTATTTATTGTAGAGACGAGGTCTTGCCAAGTTGCCCGGGCTGCTATCGAACCCATGGGCTCAGGGAATCCACTCTCCTTAGCCTCCCAAAGTGCTGGGATTACAGGCTGAACCGACAACCCCGGCCATATTCCACAGTTTTTAAAAGAAAGAAGGCAGATCCAAGCTGGGTTCGGTGGCTCAGCCTGTAATCCCGCGCCTTTGGGAGGCTGAGG
>NW_007088187.1:17869-19144 GCF_000164805.1 Carlito syrichta
AGACCCGCCTGGGCAGCGAGACCTCATCTCTACAATAAATCAAAAAATCAGCCGGGCATGGTAGCGCATGCCTGTAATTCTGGCTCCTCGGAAGGTTGAGGCGGAAGGACTGCCGGAGCCCAGCAGGTCGAGGCTGCGGTGGCCGGGAGCGGCCACTGCACTCCAGTCTGGGCAACAGAATGAGACTCCAACTCAAAAAAAAAAAAAGAAAAGCAACTGACATTCGTTCATTCACTCAACAAGTATTTATTCGGTGTCCCTATGTGCCAGTCACAGGCTGCCCCAGGCACTGCGGAGCTAGTGGTAAGTAGGATACTGTCCTACCCTCCCAGAACTTACCATGTAGGCTTATACACATATGTCTAAAGACTATCTGTCTACGGCCCTTGGATTGATCCTGTGATTAATAGATTAAAGTGTGTGACAGGGCTGGGTGCGGTGGCTCAACCTGTCATTCTAGCACTTTGGGAGGCTGAGGCGAGAAAATTGCCTGAGTCCAGGGGTTCGAGACCAGCCTGAGCAACTTGGTGAGATCTCATCTCTACAATAAATCACAAAAATTAGCTGGGCGTGGTGGCGTGCATCTGTAGTTCCAGCTACTTGGAAGGCTGAGGCGGAAGGATCGCCTAAGCCCAGGAGGTCGAGGCTGTGGTGGCCTTGAGTGTGCCACTGCACTCCAGCCTGGGCCACAGAGTGAGATTCCAACTCAAGAAAAAAAAATGTGATAGGACAAGACCAGTGTGCAACCAGTGAAGGAATTTAGATGCACAAGTTATTTGGTAAATGTGGTTTGGGCAAGGAGGATGAAGCATACACTAATTTCTTGGATGGATAATTTTCTTTTATTATTCTTATTTTTTTGAGTTAGGATCTCACTCTGTTGCCCAGACTGGAGTGCAGTGGCATAATCATGGCTCACCTCAGTCTCAACTTCCTGGGCTCAGATGGTCCTTCTGCCTCAGTCTCCCTAGGAGCTAGAAATACATGCCTGGAGTGATACCACAGCTGGCTAATTTTTTAATTTTTTTTTTGTAACGACGAGGTCTCGTTATGCTTCCTATGCTGGTCTCAAACTTCTGGGCTTAAGCTATCCTTTCATCTCAGCCTCCCAAAGCGCCAAAGCGCTGTTAAACCATCATGCCCAGTCCTCCTTGGATAGTTTTCTTTCTCTTTTTTTTTTTTTTGAGTTGGAGTCTCACTCTGTCGCCCAGACTGGAGTGCAATGGCCGCTCCCGGCCACCGCAGCCTCGACCTGCTGGGCTCCGGCGATCCTTC
>NW_007088187.1:19416-26465 GCF_000164805.1 Carlito syrichta
GAGCCCAGCTTGGATAGTTTTCTAATGAAACAGTTAAATTGCTGGGCAAGGTGGTTCATGCCTATAATCCCAGCACTTTGGGAGGCGGAAGTGAGCGGATTACCTGAGCCTAGTGGTTCAAGACCAGCCCGGGTAACAGCAGCAAGACCTCATCTCTACAATTAAAAAAAAAAAAAAATAAGCCGGGCTTGGTGGCTCAGCCTGTAATCCCAGTGCTTTGGGAGGCGAGGTGAGTGGATTGCCAGAGCCCGCGGGTTCGAGACCCGCCTGGGCAACTTGGCGAGCCCTCATCTCCGGAGGGATCGCCTGGAGCCCAGCAGGTCGAGGCTGCGGTGGCCGGGAGCGGCCACTGTACTCCAGCCTGGGCGACGAAGTGTGACTCCAACTCAAAAAAAAAAAAAAAAAGCTGAGCGTGGTGGCATGAGCATGTGATTCCAGGTAGTTGGAAGACTGAAGGGGACGGATTGCCTCAGTCCAGTAGGTTGAGGCTATGGTGGCCATGATCATGCCATTGCACTCCAGCCTGGGTGCCAGAGTGAAACTCTGACTAAAAAAAAAAAACAAATAATGACTAAGTCATTCATCACCTAATATTTTATAGCATTTTTTATGCTCTAATGTTACAAAACGTAATCTCATGCAATCTTCTTGTAGAAGCTGCGTACAACTACTAGCCAGCATTTGATAGGCATGGGAACTAAAACTCAAAGAAGTTAGAGTGCTTCTCAAGGTCACATCCTTGGTAAAGACAGACTCTTCGAGTTCAGCCTAGCTAGACACCCCAGTCTGAGCCAAAACCACTGGGCGGCACTGTCTCTCTGGATGCTCTCGAGCAGGACACTTGCAAAGAGCTCTGGCTCTTCAGATGCCCTGTGCCTGGCATTATGCTGAGGAGGTACAGAAACCCCTCACTGAGTCTTTTTTTTTTGGAGTTGGGGTCTCACTCTGACACCTAGGCTGGAGTGTGGTGGCTGATCCCAGCTCACTGCAGCCTCCTCCTGGCCTCAGGCAATCCTTCCAGTCAGTCTGCAGAGTGACTGGGACTACAGGAGTACGCCACTATGCCTGATTTTTTTTTGATATTTTTTAGAGACAAGGTCTCACTATGTTGCCTGGGCTGGACTTGAACTCCTGGACTCAAGCAATCCTCTCACATTGGTCTCCCAAAGTGATGGAATTACAGGCGTGAGCCACTGAGGCTGGCCAAGACACCACATCACTGAGACTTCAGAGTAAGCCTGGGACACACAGTGACCCACAGTGAATGTGGACTTGGGACCTGGGACATGGGACACAGCTCTTGGACTCCAGAACCCAGCACTGGGCTATGTTACTGAGTGTTTACTGAGTGCAGGGACTTTTCTAGGTGCTCTACCTGTATTATTGTATTTATTCTCTTTTTCCTTGAGGCAGATTTGCTCATGATTTATGTTTTATTTTTATATTAATGTGAAATTAACTTTTTTTTTTTTTTGAGTTGGAATCTCACTCTGTCACCTAGGCTGGAGGGCAGTGGCACGCTCCCGGCTACCACAGCCTCAAGCTGCCGCGCTCATTTGATCCTTCCGCCTTAGCCTTCCAAGTAGCTGGAACTACAGGCACGCGCCACCATGCCCAGTTAATTTTTTGATTTATTGTAGAGATGAGGTCTCACCAAATTGCCCAGGCTGGTCTCGAATCCACAGGCTCGGGTAAGCCTCTTACCTCGGCCTCCCAAAGTGCTGGGATTATAGGCATGAGCCACCGTGCCCGGCTGAAATCAACTATTTTTTTTTTTTTTTTTGAGTTGGAGTCTCACTGTCGCCCAGACTGGAGTGCAGGCCACTCCCGGCCACCACAGCCTCGACCTGCTGGGCTCCGGCGATCCTTCCGCCTCAGCCTTCCGAGTAGCCGGAATTACAGGCATGTGCTACCACGCCCGGCTGATTTTTTGATTTATTGTAGAGATGAGGTCTCACTGCCCAGGCGGGTCTCGAACCCGCGGGCTCAGGCAATCCACTCACCTCAGCCTCCCCAAAGCATGGGATTACAGGCTGAGCCACCGAGCCCGGCTTGAAATCAACTATTTTAAATTATGCAATTCAGTGGCATTTAGTATGGTCACAATGTTGTACCACATCACCTCTATCTAGTTCCAAAGCATTTTTACAACCCCAAAAGGAGACCCTGTACTCATTAAACAGTCATTCTTGGTTCCCCTCTCCCCCACTCTCTGGCAGCCACGGTCCTGCTTTCCATGTCTGTGGATTTTCCTATTCTGCACATTTCATGTAAATATCATACACTATGTGACGTCTGCGGCTGGCTTCTTTTACTTAACATAACTTTTGGAGGTCGTACTTACTCTTCATTAACAAACTTCTCAAGTAGTTCTAAACATAGCACCATTTTACTGATGAGAAAATGGAAAACTCAGAGAAAGGAACTTGTCCAAGGCCAAGATGCTACTCAAGGGTGGAGCCATACTCCCACCAGGCCCATCCTGGCTCCGACACTTTCAGTTTTATTTTCTCAAGATGAATGGACCGAATGCTTCCTGCGCTCTGGGCTCAGGTTCTGGGTGTCAGCAGCTCCCAGACCTTGTCCCCCTCCACTGCCCTGGCTCCTAAGTCCTGAACACACAGTTCTTTGTCCTGGAGCCCACCATCTGCCCCTTGGCCTGGGCTGTTGTCTCCCAGGGCCACCCCTCATTTTATTTGAAACTCTGTGAGATGTCACTGCCTACAGCCCGAATGGAGAACAGCACCCTATGGCTCCCATCCGTTCTGCTTTGTCCTCCCTCCCCCTACACCCCCTGCAGATGATACGTGGATCTATGTTTACTGTCTGGCCCTAGCATTGCCCCTGCAGGCACACAACGTGTCTGCACTGCTCTCTGCTCTGTTGTCAGTGTCTGGCACACAGTAGGTGCTCAGTAAGTATTCGCTGACTAAATTGTGTAGCCCTTAAGAATCTTATCCTGAACCAGGCATGGTTTACGCCTGTAATTCCAGGTATTCAGGAGGCTGAGGATTCTGAAGATCTCTTGAGCCCAGGAATTCGAGACTACAATGATCTGTTGTGTGCAATGATTGTGCCACTGTACTCCAGCCTGGGCGACAGAGCAAGACTCTGTCTCTAAAAAGAAAAAGAAGGCTGGATGTGGTGGCTCATGCCTGTAATCCCAGCACTTTGGGAGGCCGAGGCAGAAGGATTGCTTGAGCCCAGGAGTTCAAGATCAGCCTAGGCAACACAGGAAGAACTCATCTCTACAAAAAAAAATTTAAAAATTAGCCTGGCATGGTGGTGCATGCCTATAGTCCCAGCTACTCGAGTGGTTGAGGCGAGAAGATCGCCTAAGTCCAGAAGGTCAAGGCTGCCGTGAGCTGTGATTGTAACATTGCATTCCAGCCTGAGTGACAGGTTTGGAAAGACAAGGGACACACACTTGTTAGACCTAGCCACAAGGTTGGTCCAGCGAAGACTCCCCAACTTGCTTACTGAAAAGAGCTCAGGGTTAAACTGCTTATCATCTGGGTTATGCTCCTGAATTAGACTTCTTTTTATTTTTATTTTTTTTGAGTTGGAGTCTCACTCTGTCATCCAGATTGGAGTTCAGTGGCCGCTCCCAGCCACTGCAGCCTCAACCTGCTGGGCTCCGGCAATCCTTCCGCCTAAGCCTTCCGAGTAGCTGGGACTACAGGTGCGCGCTACCATGCCCGGCTAATTTTTGATTTATTGTAGAGATGAGGTCTCGCCAAGTTGCCCAGGCGGGTCTCGAACCCGTGGGCTCAGGCAATCCACTCACCTCAGCCTCCCAAAGCGTGGGATTACGGCTGAGCCACTGAGCCCAGTTAAACTTCTTTTTTTTTAATTTTTTGAGTTGTAGTCTCAGTCTGTTGCCCAGGCTGGAGTGCAGTGTCACACATCGACCTGCTGGGCTCCAGCGATCTTTCCACCTCAATCTTCCAAGTAGCCGGAACTATAGATGCACACTACCCCACCTATCTAATTTTTGATTTATTGTAGAAATGAGGTCTCGACAAGTTGCCCGGGCTGGTCTCGAACCCACGGGCTCAGGCAATTCACTTGCCTCTGTCTCACAAAGTGCTGGGATTACAGGCTGAGCCATGGAGCCCAGTATGGATTAAACTTCTTTTTTTTTTTTTTTAATTTTAGAGTTGGAGTCTTATTCTGTCGCCCAGACTGGAGTTCAGTGGCCACTCCCAGCCACTGCAGCCTCGACTTCCTGGGCTCCGGTGATCCTTCCGCCTCAGCCTTCCAAGTAGCTGGAACTACAGGCACACGCTACCACGCACGGCTAATTTTTGATTTATTGTAGAGATGAGGTCTCGCCACCCAGGCGGGTCTCGAACCCGCAGGCTCAGGCAATCCACTCACCTCAGCCTCCCAAAGGCGCGGGATTACAGGCTGAGCCGCTGAGCCCAGCTGAATTAAACTTCTTAAGTAAACCTTTCCAGGAGGTGAAACCTGAATTTCTAGATAAAGCTTTTCCACATCCTTGCTGGGCACACAAGACTGCAATTTAAAGCTTCTGGGTTTTGATGAAATCTATTATTCTAGTTCAGAAGCCTGCAACATCCGGGTAGAAACTACCCAAAAGGTCATCTCTCCACAATAATCCTGTTCCTCTGTTAGGTCTGACGAACACAAATGCTCTCAACGGTGGGCTGTGTAGTCACTGACAGTGAGGCTTGGAGTAGCATTTGTGAACATGGGTTCATAGAACATTTCGCAGAAGAAAGGGCTGTAAAATGATGTGTGTAATTAAAACCCTGGTTTTTTTTGTTTTTGTTTTAGAGACAGAGTCTTGCTCTATCTCCCAGGCTAGAGTTCCCTGGCACGATCATAGCTCACTGCAGCCTCGAACTCAAGCAATCCTCCCACCTCAGCCTCCCATGTAGCTGGGGCTACACATGTGTGTCACCACATTCAGTTAATTTAAAAAAATTTTTGGCCAGGCATGGTGGCTCATGCCTATAATCCCTGCATTTTGGGAGATGAAGGAGAAAGGATTACCTGAGCCCAAGGGTTTCAGACCAGTTTGGGCAACTTGGCAAGACCTTGTGTCTACAATAAATACAAAATTTAGTCAGATGTGGTGGTGTGTGCCTGTAGTTCCAGCTACTTGGAAGACTGAGGAGGAAGGATTGCCTGAGTCCAGCAGTTTGAGGCTATGGTAGCTGTGAGCATGCCACTGTACTTCAGCCTGGGTGACAGCGTGAGACTCCAACTAAAAAAAAAGTTTTGTAGAGACAGAGTATTACTATGCTGTCTAGGCCAGAGACTCTATTTTTTTTGAGTTGGAATCTCACTCTGTCGCCCAGACTGGAGTGCAGTGGCCGCTCCCGGCCACCGCAGCTTTGACTCTGTTTTTATAGAGTATCTTTGAAATGCTGGCAATATACATATACCAAAATGTTAACATTTGTTACCGCTGGATATTGGAAATATTTTTACTTAGCTACATTTTCTAACTTTTCTACAATAAATAAATTCCTTGTGTGGGCATAGTGGCTCATGCCTGTAAACCCAGTACTTTGGTAGGCTGAGGTGGAAATATTGCTTGAGCCCAGGAGTTTAAGACCAGCCTGGGCAACACAGCGCCTCTACAAAAAAAAAAAATAAAAGTTAGCTGAGTGTGGTGGCACTTGCCTGTAGTCCCAGCTACTTGGAAGGCTGAGGCAGAAGGATCACCTGAGCCCAAGAGGTCGAGGCCACAGTGAGCTGTGATCCGTGCCACTGCACTCCAGCTTGAGTGACAGAGTGAGACTCCAACTTAATTTAAAAAAAAAAAGATTCTTTGTGTAATAAAATGTTTGAAAAATACACATACTGTAGCCACCATGACCACACCATGCCCCACCCCCATGGCTTCCCAGCCCTCAGCTCTCCTGGAAGGTGTCTGCTCCCCCTGCCCCAGGGCCTGGGCTCTAGTGACCTCCTTGCCTGCATAGTTTTTCTCCCCCTCCCACAGCTGGCTCCTCTTTTTCATTTAAGTCTGAGCTTAAACTACCCACCTTAGAGGTGCCTCTCTGACCCTTGAATCCAAGCCCACCACTCTGCCTGTCTCAATCACACCATGGTATTTAAATTCCTCGGAAAGCATCATATCTTAGTGGATCTTTCTGCTCTGTGTGCTTGTCTAATGTCCGCCTTTGTCTAATATCCGTCTTCTCCCTTGGGAATGCTATGCTCACTGATGCACCCAGGATCTGGGACAGTGCTTGGCAAACAGCAGCCTGCAATAAATTCTCGTGGAGCGGACAGAGCAATATGTGAGTCCTTCCCTAGGAACAGCAACTGCTATGATAATGCTCCGAGTTAAGCACACTACATTGACAAATTATGCTGTAGTCCCATGAGGCGGGAGCAAGGCTATTCTTTTTTGAGTTGGGATCTTACTCTGTTGCCCAGGCTAGAGTGCAGTGGCACAATCACCGCTTACCACAGCATCAACCTCCTAGGCTTGTATGCTTCTCCCGCCTCAGTCTCAGAGTAGCTGGGACTAAAGGTGTGTGCACCACCACGCCCTGGCTAATTTTTTATTTTATTTTCTGTAGAGATGAGGTCTCACTATGTTGCCCAGGCTGGTCTTGAACTCCTTGGGCTTAAGCAATCTGCCCATGTTGGCCTCCCAAAATGCTGAGATTATAGGCGAGCTACTGCACCCAGCTGCATTTCATTATCTTTGAGCAGGACTGTAGATAGAAATAGAGACACACGACAGGGTGAAATCAGCTTATTGCAGAGTGAGCCCAAGGTGCCACCCAGCAGGCCCTCCAGATGAGCCGGCACCGGTTTGTAACATTTACACGAACTGACAGTGCTTCTGAATGGTCACGTTTTACCGGTAGATCAGCAAGTATGCAAATGAGGGAGCACGTCCAGCCCCCACCCCTACCTGACAGGATGGGGAATGTACCAGAAGCCATCCCCTTTAATGTCAGGTTTCTAGCCGGGCTCGGTGGTTCAGCCTGTAATCCCATGCCTTTGGGAGGCTGAGGTGAGTGGATTGCCTGAGCCCGCGGGTTCGAAACCCGCCTGGG
>NW_007088187.1:26520-27235 GCF_000164805.1 Carlito syrichta
CACTGCACTCCAGTCTGGGCGACAGAGTGAGACTCCAACTCAAAAAAAAAAAAAGTCAGGTTTCTGCCATGAAAGGTCAAATTTTACCGCCCATTCCTTCTGCCACTGCGTTCTCTGTGAACCACTGGCTTCTTCCTGTGTCTGTTCTATAGAGGACACCTAGCAAAGGGCAGCCTCTCTCCCCAGCCATGCCTGTCACACATAATGGACTAGCAATTTCCAATTGGATCCCATCTTTCTCCAACAATTTCAAGAAAAGGCCTTACGGCCAAAACATTATTACCACGGACCCGATTAGCCATTCTTTGCTGATATTTTTATCAGCATCTTCCCTTCTTTTGGCTGACAGGAGCAAGCACCTGCTGTCGTGCCAGGATATTTGGATTACAACTTGGTTGTCTAAAATATTTAACAGGTTTTCGAATTTCGCATGTGTCAGGGACCTAGAAGGCCACTGTGTCCTGGCACTCTCTCAGTTGCTTTCTTGTCTAAGGTATCTCCAGGTGCCGAGTGCCCTTCCCTGCACCCTAAGGACCACCCCAGGAGAGACTGCTGCAGGTGAAGCACCCTCAAATCCCCTTCCCAACCGAACTGAACGGCAGACGTCAGAGTGTGTGTGTGCCATTAGGGACGACTGCTAGTTGTGTCAAAATCTGTCTCTCCTAGCCGGGCTCGGTGGCTCAGCCTGTAATCCCGCGCCTTTGGGAGGCTGAGG
>NW_007088187.1:27568-27931 GCF_000164805.1 Carlito syrichta
ACTGCACTCCAGTCTGGGCGACAGAGTGAGACTCCAACTCAAAAAAAAAAAAAAATCTGTCTTTCCTGCTAGACCGGGAGCTCCTGGGGGAGGGACCGTGGAGGGCAGGACCACACCTCACCCATCTTTGCATCCCTAGAGCCTGTATTGTGTGCACATAGCCCTCATCATAGGGTTTTATCAGACTGTTGAATAAGTGATCTTCCTATCTGCTGAAATTCATAAACCACTAGCTACAGAAGCAATAGCCCCAGAAGCAATTGTAGCACAGTTATCCTGGAGCCAGAGAGAACTCCAGGAGACTTTCATTATACAGGTAGAGTTTCCTCAGTCCAACAACTGTCTCCGATTCTCAAAGATTAA
>NW_007088187.1:28070-36298 GCF_000164805.1 Carlito syrichta
AAAAAAAAAAAAAAAAAAAAAAAAAAAGGGGCCGGTCTCGGTGACTCAGCCTGTAATCCCAGCACTTTGGGAAGCTGAGGCGAGTGGATTGCTTGAGACAGGGCAACTTGGCAAGACTTCATCTCTATAAAAAATCAAAAATTAGACCAGGCTCGGTGGCACAGCCTGTACTCCCAGCATGTTGGGAGGCCGAGGCAAGATGATTGCCTGAGCCTGCAGGTTTGAGATCCACCTGGGCAACTTGGCAAGACCTCGTCTCTACAATAAATAAAAAATTAGCTGGGTTTGGTAGCACATGCCTGTAGTTCCAACTACTTGGAAGGTTGAGGCGGAAGGATCGCCGGAGCCCAGCAGGTCGACGTGTGCCACTGCACTCTAGTCTGGGCGATGGAGTGAGACTCCAACTCAAAAAAATAAATAAATAAAACTAAAATAAAAGAGAGGTCCATTCTGCAGCTGCCCTTATTTCCCCCCTCCTATTGTCACCTTTATAGACATCAAAAAGTTCTTTTTGTCCAGACTCTGTTTATTTATTTATTTGTTTATTTATTTATTTTTTTTTTGAGTTGGAGTCTCACTCTGTCACCCAGACTGGAGTGCAGTGGCCGCTCCCAGACACCACAGCCTCGACCTGCTGGGCTCCGGTGATCCTTCCGCCTCAGCCTTCTAAGTAGCTGGAACTACAGGCGTGCACTACCATGCCTGGCTCATTTTGATTTATTGTAGAGATGAGGTCTCGCCAAGTTGCTCAGGTGGGTCTCGAACCCACAGGCTCAGGCAATCCACTCACCTCAGCCTCCCAAAGGCACGGGATTACAGGCTGAGCCACCGAGCCCGACTTGTCCAGACTCTTAGTGGTCTGTTTAAATTCCATTTCCAGCCAGTCATGGTGGTTCATGCCTGTCATCCCAGCACTTTGGGAGGCTGAGGCAGGAGAATGGATTGAGCCCAGAGTTCGAGATCAGCCTGGGCAACACAGCGAGATCTCGTCTCTACAAAAAGTGTGCACCTGTAGTCCCAGCTACTCAGGAGGCTGAGGTGGAAGGATCGCCTGAGCCCAGGAGGTCGAGACTGTGATGAACAGTGATTTTGTGCCACTGTACTCCAGCCAGGGCAACAGAGTGAGACTCTGACTCAAAAAATAAAGATAAAAATAAATTGCATTCTCCTCTGCTTTTCTTTCAAAGGAAATATAAAAATAGCAGCTCACTCGTGAACAGAAGAATTATCCTCCCAAAAATAAGGTCCTGGATTCTGAAGAGAAAGTTTTGAGGCCAGCGGCCCAAGCCACTCTGCCTTCTATGGCGACTAGAAAAAGGTTGCTATGGGTGCCCAGTCTTCTAGAGACACTTCGAGGGGTGGAGCTTGGCCCTGAAAGTTAGGGCCTGCCACCTGCAAGAAAACGTTTAAGTGAGCCATTTGCATACTTGAAACCTTACTGCTCTTGGTAACAAATTCCATGTGTTGTCACGCAGGGGGCAGGTGCTGGGAATCAGCTGCCAGGGATCACACTCAAAATGCAAATTGAACTGAACCATCCTCCCACCGACAATGCCAGTACTCCACTGACATGACTCTCTCTGAAGCTCAAAGTGGGCTTCTGGAGTACTGGACACGGTTCATCTAGTGTGTTTCTCATCTCAGCCTGGGAGCAGGCACCGTTGTCATCATCCTCACCTCATTGAGTAAGTGACTGCTCAAGGTCCTGTGGCCAGTACATGCAAACAGGATTTGAACCTGGCTACTCCTAGGGTTCTTTCCTACCCACATGGCTGCTGCGCCTGGCCTGAGGGACATAACAGAGCACATTCACGCCGGGCAATGTTCCCTACCCCACAGTGCCCACGTGGCTCCCTGGATCAAGCTCCACTGGGCTGCCTATTGGGCTGGACTCAGTGCTCTGTGTATTCAGTGGTGCCCAGTAAGTGCTGCTGATGGCTGGCCTCTCTTTCCTCCTGGCCTCAGAGATCAAGAGGGCAGACAGCTTGAGGGTTGGAGTGGCACAGTACTGAATGCGGCTTGGCTCTCCGTTTGTGTTTCTCAAATTAACGTCTGCGCGCCCATAAAACCTCCCACTCAGCATCATTATCGACCCTCCATATATAACTCGCCAGATTGGTATCTAGAGAGTTCTGCCTGGCTGGCTTTCTCTGTTCTCCTAACTACTCCACAACTAAATGTTTCACAAAGCCATTTCCTCCCAAAATATTTATGTTCTCAAATGTTTATTAGCCTCTCTGTCATGATCAAGATTTTATGAGCACTCTATACCAACTGTGAATTAAATACATAATTTCGGAATCATCATATTCCAGTTTGGTGCTCTATTTGTCTCTATTACGCGGCGGCAGTTGCCGTGGGCACCCGACAGATGACAACTGAACGCGTTTGTCCAAGGGCAGCCAGAGTGACTGACATTTCAATCCTGCAGCAGCCATGGGGATTTGGCGATTCCCACCATTAGCCGGAGAGAGGTTTTCACAGCTCACTGGGATGGTCGGAGGATTCAGGAGCAAAGAGTAGAGTTAGGAAGGGCTCCCTCCCTCCCTCACCACACCAAGGTGGCCCGCTGCAACCCACTGGTCTCTGGGGAAGGGGGACTTGCCACCTCACAGCACAGGAAGAAGACAGATGAGCAAAAGAAAAAAAAAAGACTATTTTTTCCTCTGATGTACAGTACCAAGTCTCTTATAGAACAATCCGGGCTGTGCCTGGGGGCCTATTGGTTAATCCGATCCTCTATGGAAACCCTAGAAGGAACACCAAGCCCAGAACAAAATCACTACAATTTAATATTCACATTTAGTTATATAGACTCTTTCACTGAACCAAAAAGTAACTTCACACAGTGTATACTATGAATTCCACTTTGCAAATTAGGAAACTGAGGCTCTGAAAGGTGACGCAACTACAGAGGTCACTCTGGTCCTTTCTGTTTCCTCTGTTTGGAGCATTCCTCCCCCTGAGTCTCTCACGGTGCCTCCCACTTGCCCTTGCCCGTCACCCCTCAAGTGAAGCTCCTGGCTAGATAGTCAGCAGGCCTGCCTGTCCTGTTAACCGGGGAGAGCCTTGCCAGACCTTCCCCAGCACATAGCACGTGCTCACAAAGTCTTTGTTGACTGAGACGGAATCAGACTCAGGTCTGTTTGACTCCAAAGCTCATGTCTCTAGCACTAAACTTATCACATCTAGAAAATGCCATGGAAGCTGGGCTCAATGGCTCAGCCTGTAATCCCGTGCCTTTGGGAGGCTGAGGTGAGTGGATTGCCTGAGCCCGCGGGTTCGAGACCCACCTGGGCAGGCGAGACCTCATCTCTACAATAAATCAAAAAATTAGCTGGGTGTGGTAGCGCGCGCCTGTAGTTCCAGCTACTCGGAAGGCTGAGGTGAAAGGACCGCTGGAGCCCAGCAGGTCAAGGCTGCAGTGACCAGGAGCGGCCACTGTACTCCAGTCTGGGCAACAAAGTGAGACTCCAACTCAAAAAAAAAAAAGAAAATGCCATGGAGATGTCAGTCAGCAGTCAGTCTCCAAGGAAACTGAGTGGACTTGCTTCCAGGTAAGCTCTGTATCTGTGCTTTTCCTAGGCGCACGTCCATTCTTGCAAAGGATGGGTGATCCTGGAGTGTTTCTATCACCCTTTAGGTGACAGGGTGAGAAGACTGAGTTAAGAGCTGAGGGAGGCCAGATACATGGTTCCTGTACCAATCTCAAATGAGCCCCAACCCCTGCATCCAGCAGAGATGCTGGGCAAATCAGTCCCCGGCATCTCAAGGAGGCAGTGCAGGTCTCCTGTGAATGACTTGTTTTAATTATTGGCCTCGATGTTCATAGACTGTATAGCCTGTCATGTTTTAGTTTTGGCTAGCTGCTCAAAGCACTAGAAATGAAAATAACTGTCATTCTTTTCTTTTTTCTTTTTTTTTTGAGAGAGAGACACTCTGTTGACCAGGTTGGAATGTAGTGGCACGATCACGGTTCACTCTAGCCTTGGCTTCTGGTCTTAGTGATCCCCTTCCTGGCAAAAAAAGTGTAAATAATTTTTGGATCTTTTCATCAATTTTTTTATCTTTTAGCTAGTAACCTTGCTGAATTCTTACTAAAACTATTAGGTTTTTCATAGATTCTTCTGAGTTCTCTTAAAGTAGATAATCATTACATCTGCAAATGACTTTTGGTTCTTTCATTCCAAGTCTGATAGCTTTTATTTACTTTTATTGTCTTTACTGCACTGTTTAATAATGTTTCAGAGAAGTGGTGATGGTGGGACTCCCTGTCTTAAGCTTGTTTTTATTTTTTTTATTTTTTTTTATTTTTTTTTTGAGTGAAAGTCTCACTCGGTCACCCAGACTGGAGTGCAGTGGCCGCTTCCGGCCACCGCAGCCTCGACCTGCTGGGCTCTGGCGATCCTTCCGCCTCAGCCTTCCAAGTAGCCGGAATTACAGGTATGCGCTACCATGCCCAGCTGATTTTTTGATTTATTGTAGAGATGAGGTCTCGCTGCCCAGGCGGGTCTCGAACCCGCGGGCTCAGGCAATCCACTCACCTCAGCCTCCCAAAGGCGCGGGATTACAGGCTGAGCCACCGAACCCGGCTTAAGCTTGTTTTTAAAGGGCATGCTTCTAACATTTCACTACAAGGGCTATGTTTAGTTTTGGGAGATATCTTTTATCAGGTGACAGAAACTCTTTTAAATTTATAGCTAAGAGCCAGGCTCGGTGGCTCAGCCTGTCATCCCACGCTTTTGGGAGGCTGAGGTGAGTGGATGGCCTGAGCCCGCGGGTTCGAGACCCGCCTGGGCAGCGAGACCTCATCTCTACAATAAATCAAAAAATCAACCGGGCATGGTAGCGCATGCCTGTAATTCCGGCTACTTGGATACTTGGAAGGCTGAGGCGGAAGGATCACCGGAGCCCAGCAGGTCAAGGCTGCGGTGGCCGGAAGCGGCCACTGCACTCCAGTCTGGGCGACAGAGTGAGACTCCAACTCAAAAAAAAAAAAAAAAAATTTATAGCTAGGAATTTAAAAATCATGAATGGATATTTATCAAATACTTTGTCTCCATCTGTTAAATAGCCATATACCTTTTAAAAAAATTTGTTATTGTGGTCAATTCAAGTAATAGATTTTCTAGTGCTGAGTCATCCTTGAATAACTTTCTACACAAATGTATTAGAGTTGCTAATATTTTGTTTAGGATTTTGGCAATTTTATTTATGAATAAGGTTGTCCTATATTCTTCCTCATTATCTTTGAGTTTCACGTTATTTATTAGTCTTATCAAATGTATTGGGGTGTGTTCCTTCTTCTTTTTTTTTTTTGAATTGGAGTCTCACTCTGTCACCCAGATTGGAGCGCACTGCAGCCTTGACCTGCTGGGCTCCAGCAATTCTTCTGCATCAGCCTTCTAAGTAGCTGGAACTACAGGCATGCACTACCACACCCAGCTAATTTTTGATTTATTGTAGAGATGAGGTCTCGCCAAGTTGCCCAGGCGGGTCATGAACCCGTGGGCTCAGGCAATCCACTCACCTCAGCCTCCCAAAGCGCTGGGATTATAGGCTGAGCCATCGAGCCGGGTTCTTTTCCTGTTTTCTAAAAAGAGCTTGTTTACAGTGGAAATGGTCAGTTCCTTGAATGTTTTGGTAGATTTTAAAAATCATCTGGGCCTGGTGTTTGGGAGAGGGACAGATTTTACTTTTTGGTCAATTTATTCCATAGTTATAAAACTGGAGTTTCTGTTTCTTCTTATGTCAATACAGGTAAGATGTTTTTTCTTCTTTCTTTGTTTTTTTTTTTGAGTTGCAGTCTCACTCTTGTCGCCCAGGCTGGAGTGCAGTGGCACACTCATGGCCACCACAGCCTCGATAGGTTGGGTTTAGGTGATGCTTCTGCCTCAACCTTCCAAGTAACTGGAATTACAGATGCACACCACCACGCCCAGCTAGTTTGTGCGATTTACTGTAGAGATGAGGTCTCGCCAAATTGCCCAGGCTGGACTTGAACCCCCGGACTCAGGCAATCCTCTCACCTCGGTCTCCCAAAGTGCTGGGATTACAGGTTGAGTCACCACACCCGGCCCATAAGATGTTTTTCTATGAATTAATCTACTTTGCCTATATTTCAAAATTTATTGCCATAATATTTTTCTTATTCATGTGATCTCTGTTATATTTATGGTTATTTCCTCATTTTCATTACAAATATTGTCTATCTGTGCACTCTTTGTTTTTTATTGATCACTCTTGCTAGAGATTTGCTAACTTCATTATTTTTGTCAAAGAACCAACTTTTGGCTCTACTGTAACTTTGTTTTTGATTCCACTGATTTCTGTTCTTGTGGTCTCTAGTCTGCTCCTCTTTGGGCTTACTGTTTTTCTAAACTAGGTCAGAGGCTTAGATAATTAATTTTCAGTTGTTCTTCTTTTGAGATTTATTTTTCACTGAATTCTCACTTGTACTCCAATTTCTGACTCCTTTCAATTAAAAAATCAAAGTAGATCATGCTGCAGTGACATAAGCAAGATGGCTAACTAGAAACCCCTGCCACTCATCCCTTCCATAAAAATAGCCAAAACAATGAATAAACAGCTATATTTTCATAAAGGTAACTAAAAGAGAGTGCGTCAAAGAAGTAACAGAAATTCTGGTAAGCACAGCAGTTCAGGATAGCCACACAGAACAGAAGGAAACAACAGAACTCCACTACCCACCCCACAGCCAGGATTAGCTGGGAACCAGAAAGAACTTCCTATCCTGTGGTAGAAAAGAGATCCCAGCATCCCTTGCCAACACTTTGGACATCTACAGTCCCTGTCACTAGGGTCTTCTGCAGTCTGCATAAGCTCTAACCTCAGATGAGGGAGCAACCTAGAGTCCACACAGCTGCCCTCCCCCCAGAGAAGCTCACACTGTGCCCCATTCCTGTGGTCTATGTAGCTACTGCAGTTTCGCCATCTTAGAACTGGCTCTATTGATGGAGTGTGCACTGTTCTGAGAGCAAGTGGCAACAAATTTTTATTTTTATTTTTATTTATTTATTTATTTATTTGAGTTGGAGTCTCACTCTGTCGCCCAGACTGGAGTGCAGTGGCCGCTTCCGGCCACCGCAGCCTCGATCTGCTGGGCTCCGGCGATCCTTCCGCCTCAGCCTTCCAAGTAGCCAGAATTACAGGCATGCGCTACCACACTCGGCTGATTTTTTTTATTTATTGTAGAGATGAGGTCTCGCTGCCCAGGCAGGTCTCGAACCCGCGGGCTCAGGCAATCCACTCACCTCAGCCTCCCAAAGGCGTGGGATTACAGGCTGAGCCACTGAGCCCGGCTTTATTTTTATTTTTTTAAGTTTTTAAAATTTTTTTGAGTTGAAGTCTCACTCTGTCATCCAGGCCGGAGTGCAGTGGCACGCTCACGGCCACTGCAGCCTCCACTTGTTGGGCTTAGATGATCCTTTTGCCCCAGCCTTCCAAGTAGCTGGAACTACAGGTGCGTGCTACGCAGCAAATTTTTTTTTATTTTTATTTTTTGAGTTGGAGTCTCACTCTGTCACCCAGACTGGAGTGCAGTGGCCGCTCCCGGCCACCGCAGCCTCGACCTGCTGGGCTCTGGCGATCCTTCCGCCTCAGCCTTCTGAGTAGCCGGAATTACAGGCGCGCGCTACCACGCCCGGCTGATTTTTTGATTTATTGTAGAGATGAGGTCTCGCTGCCCAGGTGGGTCTCGAACCCGCGGGCTCAGGCCATCCACTCACCTCAGCCTCCCAAAGGCGTGGGATTACAGGCAGAGCCACCGAGCCTGGCATACAGCAAATTTTTAAAGGATTGAAATCACATCAAGTATTGTTTCTGACCACAATCAGATGAAACTAGAAATAAATTATAAGAAGAACTTTCAAAACTGTGCAATACATGGAAATTAAACATGCTCCTGAATGACCAATGAGTTAATCAAGAAACTAAGAAGGAAATTTTAAAAATTTCTGAAGCTGGGATTGTTGGCTCAGCCTGTAATCCCGCGCCTTGGGAGGCTGAGGTGAGTGGTTTGCCTGAGCCCGCAGGTTCAAGACTCGCCTGGGCAACTTGGTGACACCTCATCTCTACAATAAATCAGAAAATTAGCCGGGTGTGGTAGTGCCCACCTGTAGTTCCAGCTACTTGGAAGGTTGAGGTGGAAGGATTGCTGGACACCAGCAGGTCGAGGTTGCGGTGGCCGGGAGCGGCCACTGCACTCC
>NW_007088187.1:36318-62391 GCF_000164805.1 Carlito syrichta
TCTTCAGGGTTTTCTTCATATACAAATATATACTCTACAACAGATATAATTTTACTTCTTTGCTACAATTTGTGATGCATTTATTTATTTTTCTTGCCTACTTGCATTGACTATAACTTCCAATGCTATGTTGAATGGAAGTAGTGAAAGAAGGCTTTCTTGCTTTATTCCTTATTTGAAAGAAAAACTTGTAATCTTTCACCATTGAGAATGATGCTCACTGTGCATTTCTCATATATGGCTTTATTTTGCTATGCTGAGGTACTTTCCTTCTATTCCTAATTTATTGATAATTCTTTTTTCTTATCATGAAAGAGCATTGGATTTGGTCAAGTGCTTTTTCTGTATCAATTGAAATAATTATATGCTTTTTTCTTTATTTTGTTAATGTGGTGTATTACATTGAAAATTTTTTGTATGTTCAACCATCCTTGCATTCCATGAATAAACCCCACTTGGCCATGATGTATAATCCTTTTAATGTTCCAATTAAAAAAAAAAAGCCAAAAAAAAAAAATTTTTTTGGAAAACAAATGAAAATAGAAACACAACGTATTGTTAAATTAAGTTCAGTTTAAAGCAGCTTCCTAACATTTTTCTGTTTGAGTTAGTGTCTCACTCCGTCTCCCAGACTGGAGTGCAGTGACATGCTCCCAGCCACCACAGCCTTGACTTGCTGGGCTCCAGCGATCCTTCCTCCTCCCGGAACTACAGGCACGCACTACCACGCCCAGCTAATTTTTGATTTATTGTAGAGTCGAGGTCTCACCAAGTTGCCTGGGTGAGTCTTGAACTTGTGGGCTCAGGCAATTCACTCACCTGGGCCTCTGAAAGTGCTGGGATTATAGGCTGAGCCACCGAGCCCGGCCACCTCCTAACATTTTAAGTTCAGCCTAAAGGTTTCTCTGAACAGTGAACTGTAACCTAACAAGATGTGTAAACAGACTGTAACTGCTTCTTGCATTCAATCACCGAGTTTTGGCCAATAAAAGGCAACCCAACTGTTCAAACCATGTTCAAATAACACAAATGCTGAACTATAACCATTTCAGGAACTTCTGTACCTCACTTTCCTTTTTTTGTTCATAAATTCTCTCCAACCATGTAGCAGTGCTGGAGTCATTCTGAACCTATTCTTGTTTGGGAGTTGCCCGATTTGCAAATAATTCTTTGCTCAATAAAACTGTTTAAAAGAAGAACTGCCGGGCTCGGTGGCTCAGCCTATAATCCCACACCTTTGGGAGGCTGAGGTGAGTGGATTGCCTGAGCCCGCGGGTTCGAGACCCGCCTGGGCAGGCGAAACCTCATCTCTACAATAAATCAAAAAAAAATAAGCCGGGCGTGGTAGCGCATGCCTGTAATTCCGGCTACTTGGAAGGCTGAGGTGGAAGGATCGCCAGAGCCCAGTGGGTTGAGGCTGCGGTGGCCGGGAGTGGCCACTGCACTCCAGTCTGGGTGACAGAGTGAGACTCCAACTCAAAACAAACAAAAAAGAAGAACTGCCGGGGTCAGTGGCTCGGTGGCTCAGCCTGTAATCCCGTGCCTTTGGGAGGCTGAGGTGAGTGGATTGCCTGAGCCCATGGGTTTGAGACCCGCCTGGGCAGCGAGACCTCATCTCTACAATAAATCAAAAAATCAGCCGGGCATGGTAGCGCATGCCTGTAATTCCGGCTACTCGGAAGGCTGAGGTGGAAGGATCGCCGGAGCCCAGCAGGTTAAGGCTGCAGTGGCCGGGAGTGGCCACTACCCTCCAGTCTGGGCGACACAGTGAGACTCCAACTCAAAAAAAATAAAAATAAAAATAAAATAAAAGAAGAACTAATTCCAATTATTTTCAACTTTTTTTGGAAATTGAGGAGGAAATTCTTACAAGCTCATTCTATGAGGTCACCATTACCGTGATACCAAACCAGACAAAGAAGCAACAGCCAAAGAAAACTATGCACCAATATTTCTGTTAAACATTGATGCAAAAATCCTCAACAAAATACTAACAAAATGAATCCAGGAGCACATTATAAAGATCATTTACCATGATCAAGTAGAATTTATGCCAGGGATGCAAGGATGGTTCAACATACACAAATCAATATGATACACCATGTCAACAGAATGAAGGACAAAAACCATATCATAACCTCAGCAGATACAGAAAAAAATGGGGAAAAAATGGTAAAATTCAACATCCCTCTGTGCATGTGCGAGGTGAGGCATGCAGAAAGTAAAGATGATGATGGGTAAGGCAGGGATCCTGGGAGGCCAGTGGCTGCAATGGGTGGCCCTGAATGTAGTATTATTGGGTGCATGGACAGCTGCCCACATCTCTAAGGACATGCTCCCAAGGACCTATCCCAAGACCCCAAAATAACAGGTCACTGCTGCCTAGAAGCATAATATGCATGTGGAAGTTTATGAGCCTTACCCAGATGATGGTAGGGTATAGCCACAACCCCAAGCTCCCTGATCACTCCCAGCAGGAGAGGGATTGATGGTGTGACTGAGACCATGAAACCACTCAGAGCTGAGTTTGAACTGGGGTGAACCAATACACTGGCACCTAGACATGTACATAAGGAACAATGTGAACACATTCCCCACACCTGTTTCTTGGAATGTCATGTGTAAGCTGTTCCTCGGCTTCATGGCCTTCATAATGCTCATGTTCTGGGTAGGGGAGAATTACCCTTCCTACCAGCCCCTGAGGTCAAAGCAGTATCCTTATAATGATCTGTACCCAGAGTACAGTGGCGATCCCAGTTCTGTGGTTCACTATGAGATCTGAGGAAGGTTGGTGGGCTTTGTGCTCTGTAACTAGGACTCCCTCACTACTAGAAATTTAACCTTAATGAAATCTTCAATAAAATGTAAAACTCAATATCCTTTTATGATAAAAACCCACACCAAGCTGGGCTCAGTGGTCCATGCCTGTAGTCTTAATTACTTGGGAGTCTGATGCAAGAGGACTACTTGAGTCCTTCAGTTTGAGACGAGCCTGGGCAGCATAGCAAGACTCCCATATCTAACCACCACCAACAAATCCTCAACAAACTAGGGACAGAAGAAGCACATACCTTAATACAATAAAGACCATATTCATGACAAAGTTACAGCAAACATGATACTGAATGGGGAAAAGCTGAGAGTTTTCCTCTGAGAACTGGAACAAAACAAGGATTCCCATTCTCACTACTCCTATCCAACATAGTACTGGAAGTCTTAGCTAGAGCAATTAGGCAAGAAAAATAAATAAAGGGCATCCAAAATAGAAAGGAAGAAGTGCAGTTATCCTTGTTTGCAGATAACATGCTATTATATATAGAAAAAAGCTCTATCAAATAAGTCTTAGAACTGATAAATAAATTCAATAAAGTTGCAGAATCCCAAATTAGCATACAAAAACCAGTAGTGTTTCTTACACCAACAATGATCTAGTAGAAAAAAAAATCAAGAAAGCAATCCCATTTACAATAGCTACCCCCCAAAAAAATGCCCACAAATAAATTTAATCAAGGAGGTGAAAGATCCCCACAAGGAAAACTATAAAACACTGATGAAAAAAACTGAAGAAGTTACACAAAAAGGGAAAGATAGTCCATGTTCATGGATTAGACTTAATATTGTGAAAATGACCATATTACCAAATGCAATTTACAGATTCAACACAATCCCTATCAAAATGCCAATGGCCTTCTTCACAGAAATAGAAAAAAAATCCTAAAATTCATATGGAACTACAGGAGACGCAAAATAGTCAAAACACTCCTAAGGAAAAAAAAAAAAAAAAACAAAGCAGGAGGCATCACAATACCTGACTTCAAAATATACTACAAAGCTATGGTAACCAAAATAGCATAGTACTGGCATAAAAACAGACACTTAGACCCATGGAATGCAGAAATAAGTTCATGTATTTAGAGCCAATGATATTTCACAAAAGTGCTAAGAACATTCAGTGAAGAGAGGACAGTCTTCAACAAGTGGTGCTGGGGAAACTGGATATCCATATGCAGAAAAACTAGAAACTAGAAACCCCTGTCTCTACCATATACAATAAAAATGGCTTAAAATTAAGATCTGACACTATGAACTTAGTAGGAGAAAACCTTGGTGAAACACATCACAACATTGGTCTGAGCAAAGATTTGTTGGGTAAGACTTCAAAAGCACAAGCAACAAAAGCAAAAACAGTCACTGGGATTATATCAAGCTAAAAAGCTTCTGCACAGCAAAGGAAATGATCAACAGAGTGAAGAGACAATATAAAGAATGAGAGAAAATATTTGCAAATTATCCACCCAACAGGGGGTTCATAACCAGAATATATAAGGATCTCAAACAACTCAACAGCAAATCCAATTAAAAAATAGGCATATGTGGGCTTGGTGGCTCAGCCTGTAATCCTGCGCCTTTGGGAGGCTGAGGTGAGTGGATTGCCTGAGCTCACGGGTTCAAGACCCGCCTGAGCAAGTTGGCGAGACCTCATCTCTACAATAAATCAAAAAATCAGCTGGGCGTGGTAGCGCATGCCTGTAATTCCGGCTACTCGGAAGGCTGAGGCGGAAGGATCGCCGGAGCCCAGCAGGCCGAGGCTGCGGTGGCCGGGAGCGGCCACTGCACTCCAGTCTGGGCGACAGAGTGAGACTCCAACTCAAAAAAAAAAAAAAGAAATGACCAACCGGTATATGAAAAACTGCTCATTATCATTAATCATCAGAGAAGTGTATATCAAAATCATAATGAGATATCATTTCACCCCAGTTAAAATGACTATTATCAAAAAAACACAGATGCTGGCGAAGATGTGAAGAAAAGGAAACATTTGTACCCTGCTGGCAGAAATGTAAATTAGAGCCGGCTCGGTGGCTCAGCCTGTAATCTCGTGCCTTGGGAGGCTGAGGTGAGTGGATTGCCTGAGCCCGCGGGTTCGAGACCCGCCTGGGCAACTTGGTGAGACCTCATCTCTACAATAAATCAAAAATTAGCCGGGCATGGCAGCACATGCCTGTAGTTCCGGCTACTTGGAAGGCTGACGCGGAAGAATCGCCGGAGCCCAGCAGGTCAAGGCTGCGGTGTCTGGGAGCATGCTACTGCACTCCAGTCTGGGTAACAAGAGTGAGACTGAAACTCAAAAAAAAAAAAAAAAAAAAAAAAGAAATGTAAATTAGTACAGTCACTATGGAAAACAGTATGAAGGATCTGCAAAAAAACTAAAAATCGATCTGCCATATGATTCAGCAATCCTATTCCTGGGTATATAGCTACAAGAAAGGAAATCTGTATATTAAAGATATATCTGGCTGGGCGTGGTGGCTCATGCTTGTAATCCCAGCATTTTGGCAGGCCAAGGCAGGAGGATCGCTTGAGCCCGAGACTAGCCTGGCCAACATAGTAAAACCTCGTCTCTCCAAAATAAAAAATAAAAAAATTAACTGGGCATGGTGGCACACGTCTGTAGTTCCAGCTACTTGGGATGCGAGGTGGAAGAATCTGCTGAGCCCAGGAGGTTAAGACTGCCGTGAGCTGCAATCATTGTGATCATGCCATCACATTCTAGCCCGGGCGGCAGAGTGAGACCCTGACTCAAAAAACAAAACAAACAAACAAAAGGGTCAAAGCAGTTTGTGCATACCCTTTGGCTTAGCGATTCCATTTCCACTAATTTTTCCTAAGAAAATGATCAAAAGAAATGCAAATACAAATGTGTGTGCACATTCGATTACATTTTTTGCGGTAGAAAAAAACAGGAAGCAAATGTCTGCCCACAGAGGGCATTTAAATGTGTTCTAATACATCTGGACAGTCTCATTCTGTACAAACATTTAATAAGTTACAGCTTCATGTGATAGGGAACGATGTCTACAATATTTTATTAAGTGAAAAAACAAGTTACAGAAGAATGCATTTTAATAAAAATTATTTTTTGTTAAAAATCTGTATGTTTTAAAATTAACTGACCAGGTGCAGTGGCTCATGCCTGTAATCCCGTGCGTGTGTGTGTGTGTGTGTGTGTGTGTGTGTGTGTGTATGTGTGTGTGTGTGTGTGTGCTTGAATCGGAGTCTCACTGTTGCCCAGGCTGGAGTGCAGTGGCACACTCACGGCCACCCCAGCGTCAATCTGCTGGACTCCAGTGATCCTTCCACCTCAGCCTTCCAAGTAGCTGGAACTATAGGTGCATGCCACCACCATCAGCTACATTTTTTTTTTTGAGTTGGAGTGTCACTCTTTTGCTCAGGCTGGAGTGCAAGTGGCATGCTCACAGCCACCGGAGCCTCCATCTGCTGAACTTAGGCTATCCTTCCACCTCATCCTTCTAAGTAGCTGGAACTGCAGGCCTGCGCTACCATGTCCAGCTTTGGTTTTTTAATTTATTGTAGAGACAAGGTCTCGTCAAGTTGCCCAGGTGGAATCCGAGTATTTTGGGGGCCAGGAGTTCAAGACTGGCCTGGGCAACATAGTCACACCTTGCCTCTACAAAAAACTCAAAACAGTAGCTGGGTGTGGTGGCATGCACCCGTAGATCCAGTTACTATTCAGTAGGCTGAAGCAGGAGGATCACTTGAGCCCAGGAGGACCAGGCTGTGGTGAACTGTGATCATGCCACTGTACTTCAGTCTGGGTGACAGAGTGAGACCCCGACTCAAAATTAATTAATTGACTAATTGGAAAACGTGTCCCAGCCACACCACTATAATAGTTCCTTAGTTTGTTAGATCATCCATTTATTAAAGAGTGAGCTTGGGGAAGAAACAGACAAGGAGGAGGTCCAGGGAGTGAATGTGATGAGAGGGAGAGAAGTGAGGGGGTGTGAAGTCATGGGAGGGCAGCAGACAAACACATTTCCAGGACAACATCAAAATCTCAGAATACAAGGCTAGGTGTGGTGGCACACGCCTGTAATCCCAGCACTTTGGGGAGCCAAGCCAGGAGGATTGCCTGAGCACAGGGGTTCAAGATCAGCCTGGGCAACTTGGCTGATCCACATTTCTTCAATAAATAAAAAAGTTAGCCGGGCATGGTGATGTGTGCCTGTGGTTCCAGCTACTTGGAAGGATCGCCTGAGCCCAGCAGGTTGAGGCTGCACTCCAGCCTGGGTGACAGAGTGATACTCTGACTCAAAACAAAAAGATCAAAAATTAGCCAGGCATGATGGTACATGTCTGTAGTCCCAGCTACTCCGGAGGCTGAGGTGGGAAGATTGCCTGAGCCTAGGGAGTCAAGGCTGTGGCGAGCCGTGATGGTGCCACTGCACTCCAGCCTGGGTGACAGAGTGGGACCTTGGTTAAAAAAAAAAAAATTAAAAATTAAAAAAAAATCTCACAATACAGGCTTAAAAGAGAAGCCAAGGAGGCACAGCAATTGTGCAGGTCAGGGCACTGCCCTGCCTGGCCACTCCGTGGCAGGGGACCTTGAACTCCAGGACCTCAGCCTCTCTGGGCTCCAGTTTTTCCCAGGTAAACAAGAGACTTGAACTGATGACCTCTGCGAATCCTTCATGCTCTGAAATGCTCTGCTGACATTCATCAATAGCAAGGTAGATTTGAATCTGAAGCTTCTGGGGAGTGTGGGGATAGTGGTAGTGTCCTGGGCATCTGGCAGAATGGCCTCTCTAACACTCCCAGGGTGAGGGCCACAGGTGGGGCTCCATGTCCCCAGAGCCTCTTGCAGGGGTTTGTGCAGTCAACATGGCCAGGGTGGGCTAAAAGTGAGTGGAAGAGCCAATGTGTGAGAAACATATCACAGAAGGCTCTAGCAAAATTCCAAAGGAAGATTTTCTTTTCTTTTTTTTTTTTTTTTTTGAGTCGGAGTCTCACTCTGTCGCCCAGACTGGAGTGCAGTGGCTGCTCCTGGCCACTGCAGCCTCACCTGCTGGGCTCCGGCCATCCTTCCGCCTCAGCCTTCCAAGTAGCTGGAACTACAGGCATGCGCTACCACGCCCAGCTAATTTTTGATTTATTGTAGAGACGAGGTCTCGTCAAGTTGCCCAGGTGGGTCTCAAACCCACGGGCTCAGCCAATCCATTCATCTTAGCCTCCCAAAGGCGCGGGACTACAGGCTGAGCCACTGAGCCCGGCCTTTATTTATTTCTTTACTTATTTATTTATTTTGAGTTGGGGTCTCACTTCGTCACCCAGGTTGGAGTGCAGTGACCTGCTGGGCTCAGGCGATCCTTCTGCCTCAGTCTCCCAAGTAGCCGGAACTACAGGCGTGCACCACCATGCCTGGCTATTTTTTTATTTATTGTAGAGATGAGGTCTTGCCAAGTTGCCCAGTCTGGTCTCGAACCCCTGGGCTCAGGCAATCCCCTCGCCTCGGCCTCCCAAAGTGCTGGGATTACAGGCTGAGCCACCAAACCGGCCCCATTCCTTATTTTTTTAAAAAAGCCTAACCTTTCAGCCAACCACCACTTGCCATTCCTGCTAGGTACTCAGATCGCCGTTAATTAATAAAGCTGTCAGGTGAATCGTCCTCGCTGGTCATTAGTATCCCTTCAGAAAGAGAATCCTGCCATCACCACCCCATCCGTCCCTCGTCCCTCGGCTTGCGGCGCAATTAACTTAATGTAATGCAAATGAGAGGCTCTTCTCATCATTAGCTTATAGCCACGAATGTTAATCGCATAATTGGGCCTTCAACAGGGTAATTAGACACGATTTCCTCCATTAGTCTTACAAGGCTAATTATTGTTGAGAGGAGACGGGGGATGCTCCCAGGGCTCCATGCGAATAGGGGCATCTGGTTAAAGCTAATTTGGACGGAATATCCACCAGGTACAACCAGCCATTGCGAGCCATCATCAAGGTAGCTATCCACAAACATCTCGCGGCTGGGAAGGCCTCGGGGGCAGGGCGTTCTTGGGAGTTGGGCAACCGTGCCCCTCGCCTATGTGCTGGGGTGGAGAAAAAGAATATGGCGTTTATTTTTATATTGCTATTTTTGAGTCAGGGTCTCACTCTGTCACACAGGCTGGAGTGCAGTGGCATGATCATGGCTCACCACAGCCTTGAAATCCTGGGCTCAAATGATCCTCCTGCCTCAGCCGCCCAAAATGCTGGGACTACAGAAGTGAGCACTGTGCCCAGCCAAGGATGGCATTTAAAAGTGAAGGTGACCAGGCTCGGTGGCTCAGCCTGTAATGCTGCGCCTTTGGGAGGCTGAGGTGGGTGGATTGCCTGAGCCCGCGGGTTCGAGACCCGCCTGGGCAACTTGGCGAGACCTCATCTCTAAAATAAATTAAAAAATCAGCTGGGCATGGTAGCGCGCGCCTGTAATTCCGGCTACTCGGAAGGCTGAGGCGGAAGGATCACCGGATCCCCAGCAGGTCGAGGCTGCGGTGGCTGGGAGCAGCCACTGCACTCCCGTCTGGACGACAGAGCGAGACTCCAACTCAAAAAAAAAAAAGAAAAAAACAGTCAGATAACCAACCATCCCAACTCATGAGTCCAGGGTGGGGAGGGGCTGCGGGCACCAGGCTGGGCCGAGGCCCAGGACAAGTCCTGGAGGGCAGCACCAGCCAGTCCTATTCCTGCTGGCGCCCCAGCCCCTGGTGCCCAGAACACAATGGGCTCTGGAAACAGTGCTGAATGCACGGGGTGGTGGGGGGGAGACACAGTGGGCTGAGCTTATGTCCTCTCTCAGGGCCCAGTCAGGGGTGAGTGGGGGGAGGCCTTCCCCAAATCTCATTTCTTTTTTTTTTTTTTGAGTTGGAGTCTCACTCTGTCGCCCAGACTGGAGTTCAGTGGCCGCTCCCGGCCACCGCAGCCTCGACCCGCTGGGCTCCGGCGATCCTTCCGCCTCAGCCTTCTGAGTTACAGGCATGTGCTACCACGCCCAGCTGATTTTTGATTTACTGTAGAGATGAGGTCTCCCCGCCCAGGGGGGTCTCGAACCCATGGGCTCAGGCAATCCACTCACCTCAGCCTCCCAAAGGTGCGGGGTGACAGGCTGAGCCACCAAGCCTGGCTCCAAATCTCATTTCAGGGGGCAGGAAGAAACTCATGGCCCAGGCAAAAGCGGAGCAAGGGAACAGGAGGCAAGGGCCACAGGAGCTGAGGGCCACTGGAGGCACTGAGAGTGGTTGGCAGGGCCGGGTGTGGACTCTGTGTGGGTAAGAGCACAGGAGTCCAGAGCCACGGGTGTCAGTACCGCCTCCTCTGCCCTGACTTGCTGTGTGACATAGGGAAGACATTCAGCCTCTCTGAGCCTCAGTTTCCTCAGCTGAAAGGTGTGGTGATAAGCCCTTTCCTGGGTGGTGTTAGAAGGATTCGGCAGGGCCTGGTCCACAAACCCAAGGAAACAAACTATGGACAGAGGAGGGTGCTATCACAGATGGTGACTAAGTTTATCCTCCAAGCACAATTATATCCCTGTCAGCCAGGCGCAGTGGCTCACACCTGTCATCCCAACACTTTGGGAGGAGGAGGCGAAAGGACTGCTTGAGCCCAGGAGTTCGAGACCAGTCTGGGAAATATAGTGAGCCCTCATCTCTATAAAACATTAAAAAATTAGCCGGCACGATGGAACGTGACTGTAGTCCCAGCTACTCGGGAGGCTGAGGCAGGAAGACTGCTTGAGCCCAGGAGTTGGAGACTGCAGTGAGCTATGATAGCACCACTGCACTCCAGCCTGGGGAACAAAAAGAGACTCCAACTTTTCATGAGATTCCGATTATGAAAAATGCATTGCTCTCCTGGGATACTATACGCCTTCCTCTTTATATGCGTAAGCTCCTATCACAAGCTCTCGATGAGGACCCCAAAGGAGTCCTTGATAGAGTGAGACCTTGTCTCTTCAAAACAATCAAAAAATTAATCAGGCCTATTGGCGCACAACTGTAGTCCTAGCTATCCAAGGTGGAAGGATCGCCTGAGCCCAGGAGTTTGAGGCTGTGGTGAGCTCTGATCATGCCACTGCACTCCAGCCTGGGCAATAGGGTGAGACCCTGACTCAAAAAAAGAAAAAGAAGCTGGGCTCGGTGGCTCAGCCTGTAATCTCGTGCCTTGGGAGGCTGAGGTGAGTGGATTGCCTGAGCCCGCGGGTTCGAGACCTGCCTGAGCAACTTGGCGAGACCTCATCTCTACAATAAAGCAAAAAGTCAGCCGGGCATGGCGCATGCCTGTAATTCCGGCTACTTGGAAGGCTGAGGCGGAAGGATCGCCGGAGCCCAGCAAGTCGAGGCTGCGGTGGCCGGGAGCAGCCACTGCACTCCAGTCTGGGTGACAGAGTGAGACTCCAACTCAAAAAAAAAAAGAAAAGAAAAGAAAAAGGAAAAGAAAAAGAAAAAGAAAGAAAGAAAAAAGAAAAGAAGTGTCAGAGTCGTTTCTTCTGTCCACCTCCACTGCTATGGTCCTGGCCCAGGCCTCTAGCATCACTCCCTGGGATTACTGCCAATGGCCCCTGCCTGGTCTCCCTGCTACCACTCTCTCCCCCTGCTTACAGTCCATTCTCTACCCAGTAGCTGAAATATCCTTTAAAACGAAAGCTGGATCCATTACGCATTTGCTCAAATCCACAGTGGCTCCCACCCAGCTCCAGGGAAAAGCACACACCGTTCAGGGGTCTCTGGGCCCCTGGGACCTCTGATACCTCCTCACCTACTGCTCTGCCCGCCTCCACCATCAACAGCCTCCTCGATATTCCTTAAAGATCCCAAGCACATTCCTACCACAGGGCCTTTGTACTTATGGTTCCCAGGCCTGGACCACTCTGGACCAGATCCTTCCACGGCTTGTTCCCTCACTCTACTCAGGTGTCTTCAGAAAGGCCTTCCCTGACCACTTTTTTTTTTTGAGTTGGGGGCTTCAGCTATGTTGTCTAGGCTGGTCTCAAACTCCTGGGTTCAAGCAATTCTCCTGCCTCAGCCTCCGAAAGTGCTTGGATTACAGGCATGAACCACCACATCCAGCTGAGGAAAGATATTATGTGGATAAAAACACATGGTGTTCTGAAAGGGGAAACATCAAGAGTAAAAACTCTGTTTCAGAAAAAGGACGTAGGAAGGTCTTCTCTGGGAGAGAGAGTTTCTTTGGTCTTTCTTGGGTGCATGCTGTCTTTTCCTACGATCTAGAATCCACACTCCTGAGACAGAGGCCCAAGAGAGAAAAAGAGGTACAACACCAGAGCCCCTGGACGACACTCTGCCCAGTGGCCAGCACAGACCGGGGGCAGCTCTCACCTGCCTGCCCATGGTTGGGTATGGTCTGGAATCTGCAGAAGTCTCGAAGTCAGCCGGAAGAGGTGGCCATGCCTGTAATCCCAGCACTTTGGGAGGCTGAGACAGGAGGACTGCCTAACCCAAGGAGTTCAAGACTAGCCTGGGCAACATAGCGAGTCCTCCGTCTCTACCAAAAAAAAAAAAAAAAATCAAAAAATTAACTGGGCATGGTGGTGCATGTCTGTAGTTCCCGCTACTCGGGAGGCTGAGGTGGAAGGATTGCTCGAGCCCAGGAGGTCAAGGCTGTGGTGAGCCATGATGATGCCTCTGCACTGCAGCCTGGGTGACAGAGTGAGACCCTGAATTCAAAAAAAAATTTAAATAACTAAATAGATAAATCTCAAAGCCACCAAGGGAGCCATGCCTTGAGTTTTTACACTCTCACAAAAAGTAAGGCTGCACTTCTATGTGTGGAAGACTCTTCTGGAAATTTTTGCAATATATTAAATAATTTCTTTGATATTTAGGAAGAAGAGCTTCAAGCTTTTAGACATGTGCCACCTGAATCTGTCAGAGGCCCAAGCTTTTAAAACACAAGGCCGGGTTCAGCAGCTCAGCACTTTTGTTATACCTCTAAGGAAGATGGAAAATTGAAGTATACTCTGATGTCTCCCAAAGTCTCCTGTGGGTAAAGAAAAACAAATATGATTTCTCCAAGTCATCTCGGCGTCTCTGTCCTCTTGCCTTTCTCTGGGAAATGAATTTAAGTGAACGGTTGAGTATTGCGCCTGCCAAAAATGGGGGCATTTCCATCAGAGCTGGACTCAAATGCCAACCACCCCAGCTCCGTTCTGTGAAAGGTCACCTGTCACTCCCCACCCGAGGCATGGAGATTGCTTTGGAGCACTGATTTCCATGACGGGGAAGGCATGTTTATCTTCTCCAACGTCTTATTCACCACTGGTTTAGGCTGAACTGTTACGGCTTGAATACAACTTGTCGGCCCCTAATAAGAGCTTGGAATCCACAGGAGAGAAAGAAATTGAGATGTGCTTTTGCCAGGAAAGAACAGTAAACCATGAAGGGGGAAAAGGGAGGATTAGGTTGGGCAGGAGGAGACCAGCCACAGTGGCTCACACCTGTAATCCTAGCACTTTGGGAAGCAGAGGTGAGAGGATTGCTTGAGCAATCCTGGTTCAAGACCAGCCTGGGCAACTTGGTGAGACCTCATCTCTACAATTAAAAAAAAAAAAAAATCAGCCAGGCATCATGGCACCTGCCTGTAATCCCAGCTATCCAAGAGGCTGACATGGGAGGATCGCCTGAGCCTGGGAAGTTAAGGCTGTGATAAGCCATGATTGTGCCACTGCATTCCAGCCTGGGCAACAGAGTGAGATTCTGACACACACACACACACACACACACACACACACACACACACACACACACACAAGTTGGGCAGAAGGAACAGGAAATGTCATCAGACTCTACAACAGGAAATTGTGAAATGTCATCACTTTCTCTCCAAAGGACATGTTTACCCAGAATGGTGTGCACAGGGTAGCAATGGCAAACAAACCCTGGAAACCCGTCCCTTACCTCTTAGAAATAGCAAAGCCGGACCCACAATTCAGGCAGGACTGAGTGCCTCTCAGAAAGTTCTTCAGAAAATGTTGTAGTTGGTAAAGAAATAAACTGAGTTTCAATATACTGCAGTGAGATCGTTCATGTCTGTTATTTTATTATTATTATTATTATTATTATTTTGAATCAGCATCTCATTCTGTTGCCCAGGCTAGAGTGTGCAGTGGCTCACTGCAGCCTCCAACTTCTGGATTCAAGCAGTCCTACTGAGTCAGTCTCCCAAGTAACTGGAACTATAGACATGTGCCACCGTGTCCAGTTAACTTAACTTTTTGGTAGAGATGAGGTTTTGCTATGTTGCCCAAGCTGGTCTCTAACTCCTGGGTTCAAGTGATCCTCCTGTCTCAGCCTCCCAAAGTGCTGGGATTACAGGCATGAGTCACTGTGCCTGGTGGTCATGTCTGTTCCAAACTAGCAAAATTATTCACTAAGAAAAGACCATGCAGACCCCTTGTTGTATGGTGTATACTTATTTCTTCCTCAAGATTAGATGCCCCGAGCCGGGCTTGGTGGCTCAGCCTGTAATCCCGCGCCTTTGGGAGGCTGAGGTGAGTGGATTGCCTGAGCCCGCGGGTTCGAGACCTGCCTGGGCAGCGAGACCTCATCTCTACAATAAATCAAAAAATCAGCCGGGTGTGGTAGTGCGCGCCTGTAATTCCGGCTACTCGGAAGGCTGAAGCGGAAGGATCGCCGGAGCCCAGCGGGTCGAGGCTGTGGTGGCCAGGAGCGGCCACTGCACTCCAGTCTGGGCGACAGAGTGAGACTCTAACTCAAAAAAAAAAAAAGTTTAGACTCCCCGATAGGACAGACAATCTCTCTGTGGCTCTGGCAGTTTCTCCCCACACGAGGCACCACGCAATGTCCCCTCCCTATGCTCAGCTGCCCCTTGGGGACAGCACAGCTGAGCCTGTGGTCACCTGGACTCTCTGGAATGTCACTATGTTTTTATGCTCTGAAAGATCCTTGGGGCTTCAGGCAAAGAGTTCAAAGGTAATGTACATTTTTGATGTCGTTGCTTCAAAAGTAATTGCTCCTGTGCTCTCAAAGGCAGACAACAAACCTAGTAACAGACTGTCATAAACTCAGTTTTAACCCAGGAAAGGCGCAGCGCCAACCTCCCGCATTTGCTCAGAATCATCCTCAGTGTATTCCTTCTTACACAAACATTGGAAATGAGTGGTAAAATGTCAACAGTCCCCGGGCAGGAAAATAACAGGAGAACTTTCCTTTCTCGACTCCAGTTCCTATTTACCAAAAGATTAAAATGCCATAGCGCCAGGGGCTGTGGGCTGATGGCCGGTCACCACCACGGCTAGTCACAACCTTGGGCTCAAGGCCTGGGGTGCACCGGGCCCAGCCGCCATCACCCCTCTGATCTCCGACCTCTGACCTCACGCGAGGCTCAGGCAGAGCCCGGCAGGCCTGCCGCGCGACCTCTGCTCACCAGGCAGCACTTAACCTTGCAGCAACCAGGCACAGCCCTCTCTTGGAGAGCCTGTCAGTCAGGGCGCGTTGCTGAGGGCAAGTGACTGTGAGAAGTGTGACAGGGACCAAGCTGCTGGCACTGGAAGGTGGCCTGCCGTGGAGGCAGCAGACCCCAGAGCACGGACAAAGCAGTTTCCCCAAACAACCCCAGAACGTACATAGTGGCAGAGCTTTGAGAGCTGCTGACACCAGGAGCTCTGGCTTGCGCCTGTAATCCCAGCACTTGGGGAGGCTGAGGTAGGAGAACTGTTTGAGGCCAGGAGTTTGAGACCAGCCTGGGCAACATAGTGAGACCCACCTCCACACAAATAAAAATAAAAAATAAAAATAAATTATGAATAAAAGAATCTTTAAATTGTATACAGCAACAGGGGACAGGTGATTTTGTATTGGATTCGACAGTCCCTATTCAGCCTGCAAGACTATGCTAGCAATATAATTTTTCAGCATGTCTGGCTCTGTGGGTTCTTAGACAAGAGTGTAATTTCGTCTTTGTCTACTTGTCCTTGTCTAGGTCCTGTCAACTTGTCATTCTCCAGCTCCATGTGTCACCAGGTGGATAAGGAGCTGCCTTCCTGCAACTCTCCCTTAAACCCAGCCCACAGGGGAATAGTCTGCTCAGCTGGCCCATCCTGGACCATGAAACCTTGTGACTGGTATTTTGGTGAATGGGTCTGACCTTCTCTTTCTTTCTTTTTTTATTTTTTTGAATTGGAGTCTCATTCCTTTGCCCAGGCTAGAGTGCAGTGGCATGCACGCTCATGGCCACCCCAGCATCAACCTGCTGGGCTCCAGTGATCCTTCTGCCTCAGCCTTCCAAGTAGCCGGAACTGCAGGCGCGTGCTACCATGCCCAGCTATTTTAAAAATTTTATTGTAGAGACAAGGTCTCGCCAAGTTGCCCGGGCTGGTCTCGAACCCGCAGGTTCAGGCAGTCCACTCGCCCCAGCCTCCCAAAGTGCTGGGATTACAGGCTGAGCCACTGAGCCCGGCCCTTATTTTTCAGAAGGTCTGAACTTCCTGGCCTCCATGGGAAGGCATGGAATTCTCAATATATTGGTCATAAGTACAGTTACACACATACAGCCCCCATGTGAACCATGCTTTGAGCCAAGTGCCACCCTATATTAGCTCAGTGAATCCTCTCACCGGATATCACACCTGCTGCTGTCCGTGGTTCTTAGTTGAGGAAACTGAGGCACAGAGAAGCTAACAACCTGTCCGAGTAGAAACAGATCTGAGATGATTAGCTCTGACTCCACACCAGTGTTTTTCAACTGCTACAGGGTTGGCCCTTTACAGCAAACTCAGATTTTGACTCAATTTGCTGATAACATTATCTTGATAACATTATCAGGGCCTTTTCCAATTGGTAAATCTCACCCATCCATATTTTCCCAGCAAATTTGCACATTAGTCTAGCAGAGGTGACGTAAAACGAGTAGGATTATTACCCCATTTGCTGGTTAAGGAAACTGAAGCTTAGAAAGGCTAAGTGGTGCCCCCTGGACCACATGGCCATCAGAGCACCAAAGCAGGACTGTAGCAAACAGGTGGTGAACTCTCAGGGGACTCTGGGGGGCGAGGAGGGAGGACAATGCCAAAGAACTAGCTGCCAGGTGCTTAAAGAAGAGCCCAGAAGAGGCGAGGCTGTGGGTCCGCCCCTACTCCCACCCCCAATGCACACCACACTGTCTTTTTCACCCTTGACCCCAGACACTTTGTGGAAACAATAGCCGCTTCCTCCAAAGCCATCCAGTTGGGGGCTAAAGCCCTCAATTTCAAAGTGGACATCTGTCTAGAGGCGCAAAGGGACCCGGCAGGCCCTTGCTGGCATCGCTGCTCGTGCCACAGCATCAGAAGGCGGCCGGGTCCTGTCGTAGCCAGCCAGCCGTCAGACGGGGCTGGCGGCGATCCGATCTTTAAGGAGGAGGTTTCCTCCAAAAATAAAAGGCACCCACAGAGCATACAGTCAATATGTATTCCAGCCCATGTCTGGTAAACTCTCCGATGATGGCGGCAAGGCAAGGTCACTCGGGTTTTATTAGCTCAATTAATGAGGAGTAAGATAAGGCTAACACCCTGCTCGTCTGCGGCTCAGGCAGAGAGCTGCAGTAATGGAGTTATTAACCTCCGCCAGCCGCCGGCTTCAGCTGCTGATTCCAACTCCATTTCCTAGTTCAGGCCTCTATTAATGGGCTGTTTATTACCCCTAATCCACGTAAGGATCAGCTGAAGAAATATGAGAGCTTCCTGGAAGGACCAAGTGATAATGAGGGGGAGAGAGAGACAGAGAGGGGGAGAGAGAGAGAGAGAGAGAGAGAGAAGGAGAGAGCGCCAAGAAATCCTCTCTATTTTGCATTTTAATTTTTCTTTGGTCCCACTGCTGCCTTCTTAAGAAATTACGGCACCGTCTCACTTTGGACCACATTAGAAATGGCAAAGTCATTATCCAAGGGTTTCGTGGTGCTGTCCCCCAGAATCGTTAGAAGGAACAAAAAAGTAACAAGTTTTAAAACTAATTAGAGAGTTAGAGAGCTCGGGCATATAAATGATATGCCAATTCAGTTTTTAATTTTACAAGGTACCATAATATTCCATTGTTTAAATTTTAACATAACTGAAACTAAGAAATCAAGCCAGCATTTAGCAGAATCATTTTATCAACGTCGTTAAACGCCCTGATGAGAAACTCCCAGCTTGCCTGGACGGAACATTCTGGGCCAGTCTCAGCTTGAGACCTGCAGGTCTACTGAGCACAGGTGTCCTTTGCAAAGACACCAGGGTTTGTTTCAAGTGCCTGAACAAAAGGGTGATTTTGTCTATGACTGTTTCAGGGTCACTGGCCCTATTTGCTGCTAGGTGAAGTGGGGGGCTACCTTCCCTGGTTCCAACCCAACAACACTCTTAAAATATCTTTCATAGATAAGAAAAGCAAGCCGATTGCTATTAGAGACAAACATATTTATTTGTTTATTTATTTATTTTTGAGTTGGGGTCTCATTCTGTTGTTCAGGTTAGAGTGTAGTGGCACGATCACAGCTCACTGCAGACTCAACCTCCTGGGCTCAGGCGATCTTTCTGCCTCAGCCTCCTGAATAACTGGGACTATAGGCATGTGCCACCACGCCTAATTTTTTTATTTTTTGTAGAGACAAAGTCTTGCTATATTGCCCAGGCTGGTCTCAAACTCCTGGGCTCAAGCAATCTACCTGCCTTGGCCTCCCAAAGCGCAGGAATTATGGGCATGAACCACCGTGCCAGGTCAGGGAAAAAATATTTATTATTATTTTTTTAAATTTTTGAGTCAGAGTCTCACTCTGTCACCCAGGCTGGAGGGCAGTGGCACACTCATGGCCACCACAGCCTGCTGGGCTGCTGGGCTCAGGCGATCCTGCCTTTGCCTTCCAAGTAGCTGGAACTACAGGCACATGCTACCATACCTGGCTAACTTTTCTTGATTTATTACAGAGATGAGATCTCGCCAAGTTGTTCAGGCTGGTCTCGAACCCGTGGACTCAGGCAATCCTCTCACCTCAGTCTCCCAAAGTGCTGGGATCATAGGTGTGAACCACTGCACTTGACCCCAAAAAATATTTTTAAATATCAGAGATTTATTTGTATCAACCCATACTGAGTAAATGAAGCAAATACTCTTTGATGGTTCTCCCTTCAACGTTCAACATTTTAGTCTCTTTTTAGTGAGCATGGATTCAAGATCACATGGGTAACTACCATAGCAAATATTTTTACAATTTTTTTTTTTTTTGAGTCGGAGCCAGGCCACAGCCTCGACCTGCTGAGCTCAGGTGATCCTTCCACCTCAGCCTTCCAAGTAGCTAGAACTACAGGCATGTGCCACCACGTCAAGCTAATTTTTTAAAACTCATTGTATAGACAAGGTCTCACCAAGTTGCCCAGGCTGGTCTCAAACCCTTGAGCTCAGGCAATCCTCTCACATTCACCTACCAAAGTGCTGGGATTACAGGCATGAGCCACCATTCCCGGTCTATACTTCTTAACGTGTAGACAGATCTGTAGCATACTGATTTTGGGGTTGTGACTATGCTGTTTGTTTGCTTGACTGACTGAGACTGGAGTCTGCCCTAACAGGTGGTGCTGTGGACACTCACGTATGGGGCCGCTCACACCCACCCGCTGTATCTGTGTGACACTTTTCAGTTATTAATTACATACACACACATTCCATTTACCTTCCAGAGCTGTAGCCTGTGAGGTTAAAAAGAGCAGAGATTATTGCCTCATTAAACACATAAGGAAGTTGAGGTTAGCCAAGATAAATGCAGTCTCATTGCATAAAGGATGCAATGTTGGCTGTTCAGAGCAAAGAGCTGGTTTCAGGGTTGGACTCTTCCATGGACCTTATGGCTGTGTGGCCTGGGCAAGGGACATGGCTCCTCTAAAGCCAGGTGCCTTTTACCTGGGCAAAACTAATGTATGAGGCTGCTGAATGGATTAAATGAGATATAAAGCAGCCACATAATCAGCACTCGATAAAGCTCAGGTATCACCATCATTATTCTGGTTGAAAATGGTGATTATTATGAAAGAGGAGGGGTCAGGGGAGGGGGAGGGGAGGAAGAGAACGGGAGGAAAAAAGAAGTGTCCTCATCGGAGGTGACCCAGGAACACGGTGGGAGGAACTGCCGTAGAACAGTCAGAATAAAAGGAGGATGGACGGAAGGATGAAGAAGGGGAAGGAGGAAGGAGGAGAGGAGGATGGGGAAGGGATTCTTTATTTTTTTTATTTTTTATTGTAGAGCCGAAGTCTCACCAAGTTGCCCAGGCTGATCTTGAACCTCTGAGTCCAGGCAACCCTCACACTTCAGTCTCCCAAAGTGCTGGGATTACAGGATTGTGTCACCGCACCCAGCCTGGGAAGGTATTCTTGTCAGTGCCAGAAGTATCCAGGATGGAACATTCTGGGCCAGCCTCAGTCTGGGACCTGCAGATCTACTGAGCACAGGTGTCCTGTGCAAAGCCACCAGGGTGTGTTTCAAGTGCCTGACCCCAGGAAATCTGAAATGAAAGTTTCCAGACCCACTTGTCTGGAAGGGTTGGCTGTCCAGGAGTGGGGTTGCCAGCCCCTGGTGCCCAGAGAATCTGGGTCTGCCAGCCTCTGTCCCCTCCGTACTCTGTTCTCTCCCGGCTCTCTGAAGGACATACCTATTTAGCAAAAGCCAACAACAAACCCAGCACCAATGGGGAGCCAAAAGCAATGAAAAGAGACCTGTCACAGCTTTCCTAGGGACAGCGAAGACCCTCTAGATGTGGGACACACACAACTGTCTTGTCTAAATAATAATAAATAAAACTCCAAAAACCACTGTACCCTCAAAGGAACCAGTTTCCAATTTTCACAAAATGACCTAGGACACAAATGAATTAATTGAAAACACCATTCTTGAGTGATTTATTGATAGTTCTAACATTCAGCCCAATGGAAACAGAGAAAGAGAAATACTGGCTGGGCATGGTGGCTCACACCTATAATTCCAGCACTTTAGAAGGCCGAGGTAGGAGGATTGCTAGGGCCCGGCGGTTCAAGACCAGCCTAGGCAACATGGAGAGATCTCATCTCTACAAAAAAATTTAAAAATTAGCAGGGCGTGGTGATGTGTGCCTGTAGTCCCAGTTACTTGGGAGGCTGAGACGAGAGGATCACTTGAGCCGAGGAGGTCGAGGCTGCAGTGAGCCAACAGTCTGACACTGCACTCCAGCCTGGGCGACAGTGAGACCCTGACTCAAAAAATAATAGTAATAATAAGAAAGAAAGAAAAAAGGAGAAATACCAAAGAAAACAACACTAATAAAATTCCTACTACCGTTTTGCTGAATTTCATTGCCACTGACTTACCTAGTTTCATCCTTTTATGTCCTTTTCCAGGGATTTCTGAGTGATCATGACCAAGACCTTGGGGGGAGAGTTAAGGTCACAGCTTGCCCCACCTCTCTCCTTTCTGTGCGAAAGGAGGATGCAAAAAAAAAAAGAAAAAAAAAACAAAACAGTACGTGTGATACACTGCAAACTCCCCAACATCAATCAGAATCCTATACTCCTTCTCTGTAGGAAGCATTAATTTTAAAAGAAAATACCGTGCTACAAACTTGCAGCATGAAATCAATTATTTTACAGCCAGGCAGAGGGCAGATTTCTGGATGCAGCCTGGTATAGTTCTTTCTTTGTTTCTTTCTTTTTCCTTTTTTCCCTTCTCATTATGATTACGTTTTAACAAACTTTATAGCCCATTTTATTTGTTCTCAAATAACTTTTTCTCCTTCTTTTCGACACATCAATTACTTGGTTTGCTTCCCTTACTGTAGGATGTTGGAATCAAGAGATTGATACTGCACAGCAGAATATAATTTAGTATTATGTGCCATGGGTTTATGAGGTAGGAGTCAGACAAAGCATTGCATTTGAACACTATCCATTTATTAGCTCTAAGAAGAGATTTATATTTGACAAGGAGACAATAACTTTGTTTCCTGAGAAGCCAAAGAGGTCTATTTTTGTGTCCAATACCCAGAGTAGCTTACCCTTCTCCAATAACTCTATTTACTAGTGTGAATATATTTAATAATAAAATTGATATATATGTAAATTTATTTTAATCTAATTTCATCGAATCCTCCTAAAAAAAGAGCCCTTGTAGATTGTTTTCATATCTGAATTATAGATTTCTATATCATATTCCCAGATTGATTTCTAGGCTATAATTCTGTCAAGATTTTCTCCTGGTGTCAAAAAAAGCAACACCACAGCTAGTGTTTTATAATTGGCATCACAACCGAACCAGAATTATAGTTCTAGAGTCATCCCAGTGCTAGGTGGATTCATTTTAGAATTTTTCTCTCTTTCTTAGCCTGTATCTGGTCTTGAGGGTTTATGGCTAAAATGACTTCCTGAGTTAATTATAAAAATATTAATTGAAAGCTAAGGGGGTGGAGATAAAGAGACAGAGATAAGAAAGGAGGAAGGAAAATATACCCTCAATGAATACAGGATGATTAAACACAGCATATGAGCAAATCTACATTGTAAATAAAGATACTTTTTTCCTGCCTGTTCTCCGCCCTGGGGTCAAATAAATTAAATTGTCATTATTTACTAAGTCTTTAGAAAGTGATTTGCCTCCACGGTGAATGGAGATATATTTAGTTGCAATCTTGCCCTAAATCAAATTAGTTCTTGAATATTCTTCCCTGTACACTTTTGAACAAACACTGTGCCCTCCCGTGTTGGTCTGCAGTAACCGGTGCTTGGGTTCTGAAAATAAAAGTTATTTTTTCCCCCCTCAGTCTTCAGAAAACCAGCACTCGATTCTCTCTCCCGACCTGCTAATGACACCCCACTCCTGTCTTCTTTAAAGGGACACTTCTGCATTTTTCCCCAGTGACTTTCATCTACAGGTAGATAATGAGTTTACAGGTTATGCAACTGACGCTGGGGTCTAGGTCTTTCCTACCTTAGCAAGAACAGAGGGCAGATGCTTAGTCCCCTGGTGCTTAGTCCCTGGAATGTCACAGGCATTAACATAGAAAAGCCAGATGCTCAGGTTAAGACCACCGGATTCCTTTGGCCAGGCTCGGTGCCTCAGCCTGTCATCCCAGCACTTTGGGAGGCTGAGGTGAGCGAATTGCCGGGCCCGCGGGTTCGAGACCAGCCCGGGCAACTTGGTGAGACCTCATCTCTACAATAAATCAAAAATTAGCTGGGCATGATAGTGTGTGCCTGTAGTTCCAGCTACTTGGAAGGAGGGGGCAGAAGGATCCCTGGAGCCCAGCAGGTCGACACTGGGGTGGCTGTGAGTGTGCCATGGCCCTCCAGCCTGGGCAACAGAGTGAGACTCCAACTCAAAAAAACAAAACAAAACAACAACAAAAAAACCTACTGGATCCCTGGTGCCATGGACCTAAACAGAGGTTTCAGTCTTCCAGTGGGAAGCTCTCCAGTCCAAACTCTAGGGATAGAATTAAAACAGTTGAGGAGAATCAGACTGCAGAAGGCAGATTACTGCCCGCGCCCCTCAATCCAAGATATTCAACCTCCTAATCCTCAGATTCTGTGAACAGGTTATTTTACATGGCAAAAGGAATTTTGCAGATGAGATTGAGTTAAAGACTATGATGTGATTAGATTATCCCAGATTACCTGGGTGGGCCCAACCTAGTTACACGGGTTCTTAAAATCTGAGACCCTTCCCCCACTCTGGTCAGAGGGATAAGAATACAGGAAGAGTCAGTGTTGCAATATGGCTGGCTCTGAAGATGCAGGGAGGAGCCATGAGCCAAGAAATGTGGACAGCCTCTGGAAGATAGAAAAGTCAAGGAAATGGATCCTCCCTTAGAGCCTCCAAAAAGAAATGAAGCCCTGACAGCACCTTGATTTTAGTCCTACAGAATTTTAAGCCAGTAAGTCTCTGTTGTTTTAAGCCACCAAGTTTGTAGTAACTTATTATGGCAGCCATAGGAAATGAATGTATCAACTCATACTATCCTTAGACAAACAAAAGGCCTTTTCAGAGAAAAATGATTTACAAAATATATCCATCTTGGGACCCAGGTATCATTACCAAAAAAAGGGAAAGAAAGGGTCATAAAAGTTAAAAAAGGAGAGATGATTAATATCCTTAGAAAAACAATTACTTCAGGAAACATAACATTTTAGGCTAGGCTCAGTGACTCATGCCTGTAATCCCAGTGCTTTGGGAGGCCAAGGTGGGAGCATTGCTTGAGCTCAGGGGTTCAAGCCCAGCTTGAACCCTGTCTCTAAAAATTAAAATAAAAAAATTAGCCAGGCATGGCGGTGAACACCTGTAGTCCCAGCTACTTGGGAGACTGAGGTGGAGGATCCCTTGAGGTCAGGAGCTGAGGCTGCAGTGAGTTGTAATTGCACCCCTGTACTCCAGCCTGGGTGACAGAACAAGACTCTGTCTCCAAGAAAAAATTTTAAAAGAACATTTTAGAAAAAAAAATATTATCAGTATGCTCAAAATAATTAAGAGAGAACAGACTCTATGATATAGAAAATGAAAGAAAATGATGAGTTTTTTAAAAGAAGATGAATAAAGTTAACAAAGTTAAGAGAGAATACATAAGGGAAAAGTAAAAGCATTATAGAAATGAAAAAAAAAAGAAAACGAGAAGCAACAAGAAATGAACACAACAGAAAATAGTCAAACAGTCATGAGTGGAGCTCATAGATTTGCTTCACTGTGGACAGAATGAAATTGGGTTTGCTGGGCACGGTGGCTCACGCCTGTAATCTCAGCACTTCAGGAAGCAGAGGCGAGAGGATTGCCTGAGCCCAGGGGTTTGAGACCAGCCTGAGCAACTTGGCAAGACCTCATGGCTACTAGAGTAAATACAAAAATTAACTGGGCGTGATGGCGCAAGCTTATAGTTACAGCTACTTGGAAGGCTGAGGCAGAAAGATCGCCTGAGCCCAGCAGGTCAAGGCTGCGGTGGCTGTGAGCATGCCATTGCACTCCAGCCTGGGTGACAGAGCGAGACTCCTACTTCAAAAAAAAAAAAAAAAGAAAAGAAATTGAGTTTGATATTTTAAAATTTAATCTGAATGTAATCGTGAAGGATAGAATTGAGAAAGTAATACAGAAAAGAAAAAGATAAAACTACTAGAAAAAAATTACAATTATGAAAAACAGATGATCAGTATCCAACATCCACATAATTGGTCTTCCTAAAGAAGAAAACCAAGCAAATGAACCAGAAAAATATTAATATATCTTCTAGAAGAAAATTCTCCTGAAATGCTGTAAGTGAAAAGTATTCATAACGTCCAGAGAAAAGTAATAAAGAGAACTGACACTGAGATATGACCTGGTGAATGTAAATGAATGAGAGAAACAGAAAAAGAGAGACAGAGACATACAAAGAGACAGAGAGGCAGAAACAGAGAGAGAGAGAGAGAGAGAGAGAGAGAGACAGAGAAAAAGAGAGAAAGGAGAGAGAGCCTATGAACATCTAGATAAAAGAAGCATTATCTATAATGAAGAAAAAAATGTTCACTGGTCTCAAATGTGACTGTAACCCTGCAACATGTCACAGACTGTGTAGAAATGATTTAGGACGCTGAGGGCAGGTGGAGGGACATTGGGGGAGAGAAAATATGATCAAGTACTTCTTTGCCAGATGTTATTTACAAGTAAAAATAACAGAGCCATTCTCAAGTAGGCAAGAATTTAGGAAGTTTAGTATTTATGGATCTTTGCTGAAAATGACTCAAAGACATAATCCATTCAAATGAAAGATAAATCAAAATTAATCAGTGGAGAGGTTGAGTTATGTAAACAGCTGGTGATGAAATCTGAATCCAGTTTTAGAGAGAACAAAAATTTCAGATGTAGTAATTACAGCTAAAAATAGAGTATAATTGTTATCTTTCTAGAAAGAAATGCTAAATCAATATAGATTAAAAACAAAAATATGTATAGATTAAAAACAATAATCGGTGTATAATACACTGGCACAAAAAAATTTCAGGATGTGTCTGTCTTTGCCTTCTCCCAAATGAAGAGTAGGTGGAAGGAGGATGAGGAGGTGGTACATTTGGGATCACTTTCTCTTTCATCTTTTTTTTTTTTTTTTGAGTTGGATTCTCACTCTGTCGCCCAGACTGGAGTGCAGTGGCCGCTCCCGGTCACCGCAGCCTCGACCTGATGGGCTCCGGCGATCCTTCCACCTCAGCCTTCTGAGTAGCCGGAATTACAGGCACACGCTACCATGCCTGGCTGATTTTTTTTTTTGAT
>NW_007088187.1:62411-72484 GCF_000164805.1 Carlito syrichta
CCAATCCACTCACCTCAGCCTCCCAAAGGCTCAGGATTACAGGCTGAGCCACCGAACCCGGCTTTTATTTTTTTAATAGAGTCGAGGTCTTACTCTGTCACCCGGGCTAGAGTGCAGTGGCATGATCACGGTTTACCATGGCCTCAAACTCTTGAGCTCAAGCGATCCTCCCTCCTCAGCTTCCCGAGTAGCTGGGACTACAGGCATATGCCACCACACCTGGCAATATTTTCGATTTTTTTTTTTTTTGCAGAAATGAGAGCTCATTATGTTGCTTAAGCTGATTTCAAACTCCTGAACTCAAGCAATCCTCTCAATTTGGCCTCCCAAAGTGCCTCTTTCATCTTTCTTTATAAAGGAGTCAAGAAGCCGGGTTTGGTGGCTCAGCCTGTAATCCAGCGCTTTGGGAGGCTGAGGTGAGTGGATTGCCTGAGCCCACGGGTTCGAGACCCACCTGGGCAACTTGGCGAGACCTCATCTCTACAATAAATCAAAAAATTAGCCGGGCGTGGTAGTGTGCCTGTAGTTCCAGCTACTTGGAAGGCTGAGGCGGAAGGATTGCTGGATCCCAGCAGGTCGAGGGTGTGGTGGCCAGGAACGGTCACTGCACTCCAGTCTGGGCGACCGAGTGAGACTCCAACTCAAAAAAATAAAAAAATAAAGGAGTCAAGATAGTCCACCGCATTTCAAAAGTGACAAATTGAGAAATACAGGCTTAATCCAATTATGTTGAAAGACTATTAGAACTAGAAAGGGAATATTTTCTAAATTAATGAATGGGGGCAGGTGAGACACTAACAATAACAAGAACAAAACTCAGAGAAAACACATACCATTAAGGAAAGATGGAAAACACAGGAAACCCTAATGAAGCATAACATAAAGCAATAAAAGTGGCCAGGCAGGGTGGTTCAAGCCCGTAATCCCAGCAATTTGGGAAGCCAAGGCAGGAGGATCATTTGAGTCCAGGCATTTGAGCCCAGCCTGGGCAACCCAGTGAGACCTCATCTCTAGAAAAAATTTAAAAAGTAACCAGGTGTGGTGGCATACACCTGCAGTCCCAGCTACTCAAGAGGTTGCGGTGGGAGGATCACCTGAGCCCAGAAGGTTGAGGCTGTGATGAGCCTGATAGTACAACTGCACTCCAGCCTAGGTGACAGAGTGAGGATATTCTAAGAAAAGCCCAAATCTAGTTAGACAATAACTTTAATTATTTAGAAGGTCCTTGTGACCTTAGAAGATTGAGAGATGGTAAAAACTCATGATCAGACACTTGCAGCTCACCCCTCTTAGCTCATAGAAAGTGGATAGATGATCAAACTTCATTTCTGCAGCCTACCCCTCCTAGCTCATAGAAGGTGGAGAGATGGTCATCAAAACTCATGACCTGCAGCCCACCACTCTTAAGTCATGATTTGATTAATCACAGTTATAAAAGTATATAGAGTTTCTTGTCAAAGGCAAGCACGTGTCCTTTGTCTTAAGGCATCCGTGCCTGTTGGGCATGTCTCTTTCTTTCCAATAAATTCTGTTTTAAACTATACTTGGGACTCGTTCTGAAATTCTGTTCTGTGGCTGAGTCAAAGAACCCACAGAGCAATACACTGCACCCCACCTGGCACCGGTAACTAGAAGAGCAGATCTCAGAAAGCCAAATTCTAAGTCAGATGCTGCTAAGAATCAATCTAATTTTCACCAGAAAATCCTCCGGCACAGGTACAACTTTGGAACTGGTGGCTAAAATAAGGAGGAATGGCTGAGATGTGTTTGAGAAGAGAAGCCCTAGATCCCTGCCTCGCCCCATCCAGCTGAGCAAATGTCTCTCTTCCACGTGGAAAGTAATTAAAGATTTATTCTCTAGAGAGAATAAAATACAGGCTCTTTGGACTGAAGAATGCCAAACACAGTTGACAGTCTGAGTCTTTACCAAAATTAGGGAATTAGGTAAAAATATGCATACCACATGTAGTATGTAAGACCACCTCCCCCTACTTCCTACTGGCCTGCTTCTCGAACCTCCAGACCCTAGCAGCAAGGCCTTTATCTTCTAGCAGGAGATTGGATGAGTCCTCTGGGGAATCTGACCAACACAGAGGAAAATACAAAGATGCTGACACTTGGTGGGAGGGTTCTGTACAAATGGCCCAATTATATTACCCTACAGTGAAGACTAAGTCTGTGGGCACTCTCCATGCACTCAGTTTCCAAATAGCCTTTTAGTCTCCCACTCTTAGACATGAGCAAACAACCTAGAGTAATCCAACCTCTGAGAAAAAATAAGACTATTGAGAAAGAATAGACCAAGACAAACAAAAAATTCAATAGAAATAGATTATGCAGGAGGGAGAAAAAACCCTCTCTCCCCATCTTCCTACAAAATCAAACACAACACCAACATTTTCAAGAAATAAAATAAATTCATGACACAAAATCAAGAAACTATAAAAGAAATATTCAGAAAGAAAATACTATAAAAATAAACACTACAGCAGAAATTAGAAATTCAGTAAAAAGTTTGAATAAGAAAGTTGAGCAAATCTGCCAGAAAGTAGAGCAAAACAAAACAAAAACAGACTCCCCTCTCCTCACACACAAACAAACAAAAAAGCCCCAAAGTACAAGAGAAAAAAGATATTTTTAAAATATTTAGAAGGCAAGTCTTGTAAATCCAATACCCACATAACAGGAGTTACAGAGTGAATAGAAGAAAAGAGAAAGAAATCATTAACAAAATAATTCAAGAGAATTCCAAGAACTGAAGGACATGAATTTTCAGATTATTTTCTGGTACAATGGAATAAATTTGACCCATACTAAGGACATAAATGAAATTCTACTGTGAAATATCAGAATCCCGGAGACAAAGGGAGGAGCCTTCTAACCTCCAAAGAAAGAAAAAAAGTCAAGTATGAAGCATCAGAAATCAGATTGGCATTACACTTCTTCATTTTTTTGTTTTTTGAGTTGGAGTCTTACTCAGTCACCCAGGCTGAGAACAGTAACACACTCATGGCCAGCCCAGCGTCAACCTGCTGGGCTCCAGCAATCCTTCCACCTCAGCCTTCCAAGTAGCTGGAACTACAGGCGCATGCTACCATGGCCAGGTAATTAAAAAAAAAAAATTTATTGTAGAGACAAGGTCTCGCCAAGTTGCCAGGGCTGGTCTTGAACCCGTGGGTTCAGGCAATCCTCTCGCCTCGGCCTCCCAAAGTGCTGGAATTACAGGCTGAGTCACCAAGCCTGGCCAGCATTGTACTTCTTAACAGCAACACTGGAGATTTCAAATTCTGAGAGAAAACGATTTCCAGCCTATAATTTCTCACCCAAACAAACTATTTGACAAGTATAAAGATACAATCAACACACTTTCAGATCTGCAGAGTCTCAAAAAATCTACCTCCCATTCAATCTTTCTCAGGACACTACTAACGAATATACGCTCAACCAAAACAAGGTAGTAGACCAAGAAAAAGGAAGTCACATGATAAATAAAATATCTAATACAGGAAAAGGGTGAAGAGACTCTTCAGTGTGGTAGTGAATGGGACCCCAGGACAACTGTGTACCAGGCCTAGGGGACAACCTCTTCAATTTGGAGCAAACGTATTGTGATTGTAACAACTCCTGGCTAAGTCATCTTTTTAAACTGAGCGGCAACTGGTGGTTATGCTATGTCAAACCAAAGGAGGATATAAGCCGGGCTTGGTGGCTCAGCCTGTAACCCCGCGCCTTTGGGAGGCTGAGGTGAGTGGATTGCCTGAGTCGGGTTCGAGACCCGCCTGGGCAGCGAGACCTCATCTCTACAATAAATCAAAAAATCAGCCGGGCGTGGTGGTGTGTGTCTGTATAGTTCCAGTTACTTGGAAGGCTGAGGCTGAAGAATTGCCTAAGCCCAGCTAGTCAAGGCTGCAGTGGCCGTGAGCGTGCCACTGCACTCCAGCCTGGGCGACAGAGTGAAACTCCAACTCAAAACAAAAACAAAAAAACCCCAGTCATTTAAAAAAGAGGTAGAGATTTGTATTAAGCTGAGTTGGGCTAAACACAGAAGCTATTTGAATTTGAAAGTGAACATTTTTCCTTGTCCCCTCCTCAATGTCCCTGGATCTAATAACTGTTGCTGGTACTAAAAGGGAACACAATCATCTTCACTGACCCCCGATAAGCAGGAGAAACACGCATGAAGACTACACATCCTTGGAAAAGCCTTCCCTAGACCTAGATAAGAAATGGGCACCTATGAAACTTTCTAAAATCCAGAAATATATCTGTTCCCTTAATCTCTAGATGACAACTGCTTTCTTTCATGTCTTTGTATTAATTTTATATATAATATTTAATCAAGCCTTGTGAACCAGAACTCCTGGAATAAGCAAAAACAAAAAACGTAACCAATTTGAAAATACACAGCCCCAAATCGTTCAAGGTAATTGTAACTGAGAAGAATGGCAGGATTGATGTAATCTGAGCACTTGTTTGTGACAGTGACTGTTTGGTATCTAAACACTGATTAAGAAAGAAACTAAGTAATGGTCATAAGACATGCAGTCATTATTAATCTATAGTAAGAAAAAGATAAGAAGCTATGCTTTATTATAAATACTGGATGAAAACTCTGCTTAAATGAACAGATTTTTGGTGGATACACAGCCTGTTCCCTGATTCTGTGGTATCAGAATAAAACTCCTTACTTCTCCCAGCTTTCTGTCTCTCATATTTGACTGACTGTAAGGGAAGCAGCTGATTGTTGAATCGAGCCATAACAATTCCATATAGCTGTAAAGAAGACTGAAAAATGGGATCTTTTATTTTTAGACACAAACATGCTCCTCTGAAAACTGATGTTTTGTTACTGAGGAGGAAAGGTAAAATGAATGTTGGAGTGGACAAGCAGTTGTCTGTCACTGATGGCCACTTTCATGGAGAAGACATTTCACAATGAACCTTCATGTACTGACATAAACTTTTATGCACTAAATAACATAGCACCAAAACATATGATGCAAAAACTACAGAAACACAGTAAAATTAATAGAAATACAATATTAATGGAAAATTAACAAATCTTTTAGTCCTTTACAGGTTGATAGACCACTAACATCAACAAATAACAACAAAAAAGAAACAAGGATATAAGGGTTATCTAAATTATAAAATTTATAAGTTTGACCTAATATATATATTTAATTCTGTAACCTTAAATTTAAAATTCACAATATTTCCAAATATGTATTGAATGATTATCCACAGAATAAATAATTTCCAAAATCTAGAGATTATACTTAAATTATCCATACTCTGCACTAAAATGAAAAACCTAAAATTGAAGAAATAACAAAATGTCAACTACCTGGAAATTTTTAAACTTTCCCAAACAACTCTCGGGTGTAAATTAAATTAAATCATACCTTCAGAATACCTTTTAAAAAATGAAAATACTACTTTACTCAAAAAGAAAGATATAGGTAAAGTTGTAAAGAAAGGACAATTCAAAGTGTTTACCATTTTAGTACCAAACAGAAAATAAGTGAATTATGTTTTTCTTATACTTTGAGAAAAACAACAAAGTAAACCCAACACAAGGAGAAGTTATTAATCAAGAGAAACAAAAAATTCATGAATATAAGATATAGGGGATATCATAGAATTAATAAATAAATTCGAACTTTCTTCTCCCCCAAAAAATCATAATAAAGTCAGTTTACTAGTTAAACTAATCCTCAACTAGAAAGACAACATAGCCGGCTCGGTGGCTCAGCCTGTAATCCCATACCTTTGGGAGGCTGAGGTGAGTGGATTGCCTGAGCCCATGGGTTCGAGAACCGCCTAGGCAGCAAGACCTCATCTCTACAATAAATAAAAAAATCAGCCGGGCGTGGTAGCGCATGCCTGTAATTCCGGCTACTCGGAAGGCTGAGGCGGAAGGATCGCCGGAGCCCAGCAGGTCGAGGCTGTGGTGGCCGGGAGGGGCCACTGCACGCCAGTCTGGGCGACAGAGTGAGACTCCAACTCAAAAAAAAAAAAAAAAGAAAGACAACATAAAGTAAGCAATAATAAAGAGGAAATAACCACAGAAACAAGAGAAATGGGAAAAACCCATAAAATATTCAAATTATGTTAATATACTTAAAGATACGTTGGAAAAAGCTGATTTTTTTTTTAAGGAAAAAATCAATTGCTCAAGAAAAGAGAGAAATCCAAATTGACCAAACACCATGGACAAAAATCAACCAAATTGTTAACAAGCTACCCTGCCCAAAGTACCAGCTCCAAGAACAATTATTGCTGAAGTTTCAAAAACTTTCCCAGATATGGAGAAAAAACAGAAACCCACGAAATTGTCACATCTCTGATACCAAAGCTGACAAAGCACGAAAAAGGATATGCAAAAAAACACATATGTATGCAAAAAATTCTAAATAAAAATGTAGCCAATGCAATCCAGCAGTATATTCATTTCCTATTGCTGTCATGATATATTGCAACAATTTTAACTGTTTAAAAGTACCCAAATTTATTATCTCACAGTTTCTATAGGTCAGCCAGGGCTAGGTTTCTTATGTGGGGCTCACGGATTGTTGGTAGAATTCATTTCCTTGTCTAGGATGATCTCTCTATTTTAACATCAATTGATCTACATCTGCAGACTCCTTTTTGTCATGTAACATGATATTCAGAGGCATGACACCAGGAGGCAAAGATCATAAGAGTCAAAAATCTATTTGCCACAAGTGGTTTTGAAAGAGTAATATACCATGACCAACCCAGTCATTCTAGGAATGAAAGGCTGACTTATTATTAGAAAACCTATTAACATAATTCACTGTACCAATATGTCAAAAAGAGAAACCATTTCATTGCCTTTTTAAAATTAATTTTTGGTTTCAATAGCTTTAGGAGTACTGGGGGGTGTTGGTTACATACACATATCGTGTAATGTATAGAGGTGAATAAGTCTGGTCTTTAAGGGTACTCGTCACCCCCACTAGCACAAATTCTACCCAATAGAGAAATTTTCATCCCTCATGCCTTTTCTACCCTGTCCCTTCTGAGTCGCCAATGTCTACTGTACCATTCTACATATCTTTGTAGACCCATAGCTTAGCTTCTACTTATAAGTGAGAACATGCAGTATTTGATTTTCCATCCCTGCATTTCTTCACTTAGGATTATGGTCTCTAATTCCATCTAAGTTGTTGCAAAGGATGCTACTTCATTCTTTTTTTTATGGCTAAATAGTATTCCATGGTATGTGTGTATATATTCATACATATATATACACATATATACACATACATACACATATATACACACACACATATATATATACACATATATGTATATATCCATATATATATGATTTGTTCTTTTCCCACTAATTGGTTGATGGGCATTTAGGTTGATTTCACAACTCTGCAATTGTGCTGGGATAAACATATGGTGTCAGTGTCTTCTTTTTATAACTACTTTTCCTTTGGGTAAATACCAAATTTCTGGAGTGAATAGTAAATCTACTTTTAGTTCTTTGAGGAATAGCCATACTGTTTTCCATTGGGGATGTGTACTAACTTACATTCCCACCAACAGTGTATATGTGTTCCCTTTTTACCACATTGGCACTAACATCTACTGGTTTTTTTTTTTTTTTTTTAATAATGGCCAATATGATTTGTATAAGGTGGTATCTCATGGTAACTTTAATTTGCATTTCCCTGCTGATTAGTGATATTGAGCATTTCTTTATACATTTGTTGGTCATTTGTATGTCTTCTTTTTTTTTTTTGAGCTGTAGTCTCACTCTGTTACCCAGACTGGAGTGCAGTGGCCTCTCCAAGCCACCACAGCCTCGACCTGCTGGGCTCCGGCGATCCTTCTGCCTCAGCCTTCCGAGTAGCCGGAATTACAGGTGCGCGCTACCACGCCCGGCTGATTTTTTGATTTATTGTAGAGATGAGGTCTCGCTGCCCACGCGGGTCTCGAACCCGCGGGCTCAGGCAATCCACTCACCTCAGCCTCCCAAAGGTGCGGGATTACAGGCTGAGCCACCAAACCCGGCTTGTATGTCTTCTTTTGAGAGATGTCTGCTTATGTTGTTTGCCCATTTTTTTTTTTTTTTTTTTGAGTTGCAGTCTCACTCTGTCACCCAGACTGGAGTGCAGTGACTGCTCCTGGCCACCGCAGCCTCAACCTGCTGGGCTCCGGCGATCCTTCCACCTCAGCCTTCCTAGTAGCTGGAATTACAGGCGCGCACTACCACGTCCGGCTAATTTTTTGATTTTATTGTAGAGATGAGGTCTCACCTGCCCAGGCGGGTCTTGAACCCGCGAGCTTGGACAATCCACTCACCTCAGCCTCCCAAAGGCGCGGGATTACAGGCTGAGCCACCGAGCCTGGCTGTTTGCCCACTTTTTAATGGTGGTTTATGTTTTTCTAGCTGATTTGTATGAGTTCTTTGTAGATTCTTTGTCAAATGTCTAGTTTGCAAATATTTTCTCCCACTCTGCAGGTTGCCCATTTACTGTGTTGATTATGTATTTTGCTGTGCTAATTATCTTAAAAGATGTGGAAAGGACTTTATAAATTCAGCAACAACTCCAGATATTTTAAATCCATGGAGCTATACTTTAACTTTACAAAAATTGTATGCACCCCAAACCAAAAGCCAGTGGTACCTTCAAGGCAGTGTACCAGTCGGGAAAAACCACCTATCAGTCATGACCCTGTTCTGCAAGCATTACCCAACAAGAGTACAAGGAAAAACATAAATACTGAAAAGGAAGCGGCAATAGGATAAATACAGAGAGTGCCAAAAAATGTATACACAATCTAAGAAAGGAAAAGCACATAATAAAATTGTAGTACTCTGTAAGATGAATACAAGTCACATTTGACTTCTGCAATTACAAGAGGTGCTCAACGTGGTTACCCTCAATGTCCAGACACTTCTGATCACAGCAAACAGCTCTTAAAATGCGTTTACATTTTTTTGGTACCCCTAGTATTTGTAGAGGTATTTGATCATCTACCTGAAAAACCCAAGAGAATCAACTGAAAAACTATCAGAAACAGTATAAGAGTTCAAGAAGGAGTATAAAAATAAGTATAAAATAAGCCAAAATCAATGTTTTTCCTGTACTCCAGAAAAACCCATTTAGAAACTATGGGGTGAAAATATCTTACCATGCCGGGCTCGGTGGCTCAACCTGTAATCCTGCGGCTTTGGGAGGCTGAGGTGAGTGGATTGCCTGAGCCCACAGGTTCGAGAACCGCCTGGGCAGGTGAGACCTCATCTCTACAATAAATCAAAAAATTAGCCGGGCGTGGTAGCGCGCGCCTGTAATTCCGGCTACTCGGAAGGCTGAGGCGGAAGGATCGCCGGAGCCCAGCAGGTCGAGGCTGCGGTGGCCGGGAGCGGCCAATGCACTCCAGTCTGGGCAACAGAGTAAGACTCCAACTCAAAAAATAAATAAATAAAAATAAATAAAAAATAAATAAAATAAATAAAATAAAATAAAGAAAGTGTTGCTCGTCTCACTAGGGGGCAAAGAAAGAGAAGATGTTGCCATGTCAGATTGCAGCAGACCAATTCATAAATCTGAGGCAATTTCAGTCAAAATTTCCATGGCAGTTTTCTCTTGTACATGATAAAAATCATTATAGCATTCATTTGGAATAACAAATATATAAAAGACACAATAAAGAAGAGTAATGCGAGGGCCTTATCCTGCATTGACTATTGAAATACAATATATGGCCAGGGGAGGTAGGGACACATAACATCAATAAGGGTACCCATACTTTACCTGCATGATGATCATGTATGTACCTAATCCTGAACTGTACCTCACATTTTTAAAATTAAAAAAAAAAAAGCCGGGCTCAGTGTCTCAGCCTGTAATCCCGTGCCTTTGGGAAGCTGAGGTGAGTGGATTGCCTGAGCCCGCGGGTCCAAGTCCCACCTGGGCAACTTGGCGAGACCTCATCTCTACAATAAATAAAAAATTAGCTGGGTGTGGAATCGCGCGCCTGTAGTTCCAGCTACTTGGAAGCTGAAGTGAAGGATCACCGGAGCCCAG
>NW_007088187.1:72516-79812 GCF_000164805.1 Carlito syrichta
AAAAAAAAAAAAAAAAAGAAATACAGTATATGACAAAATAAAGAGGCTAAACAGTGTGATACTACTACCATAAATAGATATTCAAAAAAAACATAAAGTTCATAAATAGGCCCAGTATACTGAGAGACTGCACATACATATGTATGATGGCAAGACTGTATATAAAAATAGAACTTGGCCAGGTACAGGGGCTCACACATGTAATCCCAGCACTTTGGGAGGCCAAAGCGGGAGGGTTGCTTGAGCCCTGAAGTTAGAGATCAGTAAGGGCAACACAGCAAGACCCCTGTCTCCAAAAAATTAAAAAATGAAAATAAAAACTTGAATCCACAACCTGCAGCAATCTGCCCAGGAAGCTAAACCATAATCTCTGCAATAATCAGCCCCACATGGCCAAAAATTGATCAATAACTGACAGCTTCCCTCCTTTTTGCCACCCTCTCCAATGTGGGACCAGCCAGAGAAAGCCAAATATGCTCTCTTAACCAGCTGCATAGGACGTCCCCTCTAGTCAGCCCACCCAGCTTCTCCAGCCAACAACCTCTAGTCAGGGCATGATGGAACTGAAGCCTTTCCCACCTTCCACTAGAAAGCTACCCTTCTCCTCTGCCTGCCGGTGAGTCTTTGCTAAAAGGCCAAACGATGGTGGCTGAACTGCTTGCTATTGCAAGCTCTGACTAAATAGCCTTTGTTTGCTTTCACTTGGGGGTTTTCATTGTTTTCCATGATACACGAGGTCTGACAATAAGTTTGTGAACTTGCCACCGCATGTTTATTTTGGCAGCGCTGTACAAACAACTAGGTAAGGTTTCATAACCTTAGTACATCAGTGTCTCACAGTGTGTTTGTGCTGACATGTGGTGGTGTCTTGCTGAGTGGTGTACGTTATTACTGTTGCATGTTTTTGTGTGCCCTCATGAGAATGTCAGAGCTTGAATTAGAGCAATGAACAAACATTAAATATCTTGTTAAACTTGGCAAGAGTGGAAATGAAATCAGAGACATGTTAGCCCAAGTTTATGGGGATAATGTCATGAAGAAAACAGCAGTGTACTAATGGATTAAATGTTTTTCTGAGAGGAGAGAAAGCATCACTGATGAAGAGAAGTCAGGATGGCCAGTAACGAGCAGAACTGATTAAAACATAGCAAAAATTTGTTGAATTGTGCATCAAAATTGTCAGCTGACTGTGAGACACATAACCTGACCAAATAAACATGAACAAAAAAACAGTTAGAAAACTCTTAACTGAAAATCTTGGCATGAGAAAGATGTGTGCAAACACAGTTCCAAAGGAGCTCCTGCATCACAACAATGCACCAGCTCACACAGCACTTTCTGTGGGGGAGTTTTTAGCCAGCAAACAAATAATTGTATTGGAATACCCTCCCTGCTCACCTGATCTTGCCCCTGATGACTTTCTTCTTTACCCAAAGATAAAAGGAAATACTGAAAAGATGACATTTTGATAACATTCAGGACATCAAAGGTAATACAATGACAGCTTTGATGGCCATTCCAGAAAAAGAATTCCAAAACTGCTTTGCCAGGTTGACTAGGTGCTGGCATGGGTGCATAGTTTTCAAGGGGAGTACTTTGAAGATAACCGTGATGATATTCAGCAATGAGGTAGGTAGCACTTTTTCTAGAATGAGTTCATGAACTTAATTGTCAGACCTTGTATACAATTGTGGTAAGCGCTCAAGTCCAAACTAGTGGAGAGAGGACAGAATATTCAACACTGTTTTGGAACAAATGATGAACCATTTGGGGAAAAAAGATGCACACTATATACTCACAACACAATAAATATCAGTTACACCAAAGATTTAAATGTAGAAAACGAAACTGTAAAAATAATAGAAGAAAACATCAGTTGATTTGCACAACAACACTACCAAGAAGGCAAGACTATTTGGTGTTTATTACTGTCTTATAGACGAGGAAGTCCAGGTTCAGCAAGGAGACTGAGAGCCAGGATTTGAACTGGAGCTTGACTCCTAGTCTACAGGGTAGATGGGGTAAGGAGGTGGGAATAGGGTTGAGCAAAAGACCTTCCACACGTGAAGACTCAGAACACGTGAAGGCTCGTGTAACATGAAAGTTGTCAAATGTCAGCTGAACCCCAGAGGGAGGGCTCTCAGGGGTGAGGCGAGGGCTGAGGGCTCCAGTAGGCAGCTTACCTGTTGGGATTGTAGCCCAGGGTGTCCAGAATGTGCGCCTGGTCCAGATCCCGTGGGAAGCCATGCAGCACCCAGCCTTTCTGGACGCAGTCCTGCTGTTCCAGGCGCTGGCCCAGCACCTTCATGATGATACTGTCAGGGACTGCAGAGAAGAAGGACAAGTGAGCACCCTGCTTGTCTATGGCCCATACTTGTGGGCTTCCTAACCTTACGTGACTCTCGGTTAAGCTGTCAAGAGGTGGGTCTAGGTGGAGCCATTTCCTCAGTCCCAGTGACAGGCAGAATGTGACTGCCTGAGAGAGAAAATGTATTGACTTTGACCTTGATCTTTCCCTGACCTTGACAAGGTATCATCTCCATCTGCAGCCATGGGCAGTTTTTGCCTCTGTCATAGTCTGTTCGGGCTGCTATAACAAAACATGATAAACTGGGTGGCTAAGAAACAACACATTTATTTCTCACAGTTCTGGAGGCTGGGAATTCTCAGATCAGGGCAGTTTCAGTCTCTGGTGAGCCTGCTTTCTGGTTTATAGATAGTGTATTCTCACTGCACCCTCACATGGTGAGGAGTCTCTCTGGGGTTTCCTTTACAAGCGCACTCACTAATCTTATCCATGAGACCTAAACACCTTCCAGAGGCCTCACCTAATACCATTATCTTGGGAGTTAGGATTGAACACATGAATTTGGGGGGAACACAAACATTCAGACCACAGCACACCCTAAGAATCAAGTTTTTAAAAAAATTTTTTTAAACGCCTGTTTTCTTTTGGTGAGGTGAAGTCTCTTTCTGTCACCTGGGTTGGAGTGCAGTGGTACAATCAGCTCACGGCAGCCTCGACCTCCTGGGTTCAGGCTATTCTTCCACCTCAACATCCCAAGTAGCTGGGACCACAGGCACATGCAACCACACTTAGCTAATTTTTTTGTAGAGACGAGATCTCGCTATGTTGTCCAGGCTGGTCTCAAACTCCTGGGCTCAAACAATCCTCCCGCCTTGGCCTCCCAAATTTCTGGATTTACAGATGTGAACAATTGTGTCTCACCATTTTTCAGGGAAGCACACCAGTCCCAGCAGAAGTTTCCTCAAATGGGATCGCATTGGTGTCCCCAATATTCTTTGCTAATTTGTGATCCACTAGCAACCCCTACACCGCTCCTTCCTCCTATGATCCCCTTCCTGATGTTTAGAACCAAGTCTCTCTCAAGAATCACAGCTCTAGTTATAACCAGAGACTGAAATAAAGTCTTATGGAGAATGATGAGCTATTAAGAAGCCTCTTGTTTACATTGCTGCAATTGACATTTTCCTGAAATTCGTACTTCACATCCCAGACTCATTAAATGTCCTATGTTGCTAATGTACTGCGCTCTAGCAATTTGCACTGCATTTCCTGCACTTTGCACTCATTTCCCTAGAAATACTTGGTAAATATTACCATTGTTTGCTATGACTGTGGCCCCCAGTGGAGCTGGCTGTTGGATGTGAAGTGACAGAGTACGTGGCAGTTTCTCTGGAAGCTTCCTGGTTCCCTCCTACTGACCGCCCATGGGTGGTAAGTGGCCCTAATGCATGCTTTGCCTTCCAGAAGGCCACCCAGGCTGATGACCAGGCAAACGTGGGAATAAGAGATGCAGAAATGTCACTACCAGCTGCTCTCCTCTGTGGTTGTGACTTTCTGGGTTGCTGCCCTTGTCGCCAAAAAACCATGAAACTTACTCTAAGTAATTTGCATTTCTCTAAATTTGTTCTTTCTCGTGCCCTTCAACTTTTCTTCCCTGGTCCCTAGGAAAGAGTAGAAAAGGGATTTGGCTTGAAGGAGGACATTTGGCTATCTAACATGATTGGGAAGTTGATGCAGGGAATCCCATTCCTTCCCCTGCTTAAGACCTGCAGTGGCTCCCCAGAGCTCCGTGGATAAAGAGCAGGTAATCTCTGCAGCTTGCACCTCCTCTTTCATGGGCCCTCTCTTCCATCTAGAACATTCTTCTCCCACATCTCGCCTGGGGCGAGTCTCTGGATTCAGCCTTGGGACCACTACAGAATGTTCCCTCCCAGGGAAGTCTCTGAGGATGGCCCCCAGCCTGGGAGGAGGCAGGGGAAGACCTGTACATCTTTTCCCCCTTCATTTGTCACCCTTGTGATTACAAGAGTAAAACTCTCTGGGTAATTCTTTGTTTAATGTCTACCTCTCAAGAAAGGGGCTGGGCATGGTGGCTCATGCCTGTAATCCCAGCACTTTGGGTAGGCCGGGGCCAGAGGATCACTTGAGACGAGGAGTTTGAGACCAGTGTGGGCAATATAGCAAAACCCTGTCTCTCTAAAAAAGAAGGAAAAAAAAAAGAAGAAAGAAAGAAAGTTCCACAAGGAAAAAGAACCACATCTCTCTCATTTTTCCATGCCTAACAGTGCATAGCATGTGAAACAGATGTGAAATAAACAGGTAGGAGGCTTTCCTTTTCAAAGGCTTCACCGCAACTGACCAAATATGTTAAAACCAACTTGACCAGACTTTGGGGAAGTCAGGTGGTAGAGAGGAGGACACGCCTTGGGGCACTCCCAAATCTAGTTCTCATCTCAGCCTGGCCCTTCGATGCCGACTCGCCCCCAGTCAGTCTCTCAGCCTGAGTCTCAGCTTCCTATATGCCGAAAGAGGATAATAGGATCCATCGTGATGAGCTAACACCACATGTAAAATTCTGGCATGTAGTAGACACACATAGATGACTGTTATTTTTAAATTCAGGAGATGTGTGTTGGGAAATGATGCTTTGTGAATACTTTCATGTTTGCCCGTGATCAGGGCATCTGAGCACAGACCACTGGCACCTGGGATGGAGGATGGCAGACTGCAAAGGAGCCTTGGAATTCAGAGACAGAGACCACTGGAGGGTCTTAGCGACCTCTGCCCTGGAGATGGCTGTACAGCTCACCTCCTCTTCCCCTCCCCAGGAGTTGTTTCCCTTCCAGGGTAAAGTTCGGGAGGAAGCTGGCACGCTGCCCTCATAAGCTCCAAGAGCCACAATGTTGGAGCTCCTCTCTTGCTACACACCCCTCTACCCTAATGGTACATTCAGCTTTTTCCAGATTGCCTGTGAAGAACTGGGGTGTGGAATCCAGCTCTAACATTACTAGGTGAATAAATAATAGGTCTATTCTCTGATCCAGAAACCTCGTGTTTTCTGTCAGGGTAAATAAATACAGATTTAAAACAATGTAGGGTAGCCGGGCTCAGTGGCTCAGCCTGTAATCCCGCGCCTTTGGGAGGCTGAGGTGAGTGGATGGCCTGAACCCGCGGGTTCGAGACCTGCCTGGTCAGCGAGACCTCATCTCTACAATAAATCAAAAATCAGCCGGGCGTGGTAGCGCATGCCTGTAATTCCAGCTACTCGGAAGGCTGAGGCGGAAGGATCGCCGGAGCCCAGCAGGTCGAGGCTGCGGTGGCCGGGAGCGGCCACTGCACTCCAGTCTGGGCGACAGAGTGAGACTCCAACTCAAAAAATAAAAAATAAAAAATAAAAAAATAAAACAATGTGGGGGTAAGAATCTGCCATAGAGCTTTTCAGTCCTGGTTCACTGTAAATAGGATATTAAGGATGTTTTCACCTAAACAAGAAACCAGTACAGAAAGAAGCCTTTCCCAGCAAGTCAGCCAATGGATAGTCACTGACCATCTGGGCTGGACCAGGCACAGCTGCCAATGTCCTGTGCTCCTGAGGTTCATGTTCCAGCAGGGAGGCAAACAATACATACATAGATAAATATTTCAGAGAGTCATGTATACTTTGGAGAAAGTCAAGCAAATGATGGGAGGCTGCTGGTTTGGTTGGGTCTAGGACAGCCACTATGGAGGTCACACTTTGCCGAGATCTGAATGGTGGAGCCCATGGATACCCCAGGCCCAGGAAAGCCTCACTTGTTTCGGGGTGAGAACTGTATTGAGTCAAATTGTTTACATTATCTCTAATGACCAGGCCTTTCTTGGAACTGAGCTGCACCCCAGGGAGGTCTGGCCTGCTGACCTACAGCTTTCTGGGAGGATCTGGAAGGTCATCCCATTGACCTCCCTCATTTCAAAATTGGGAAACTGAGGCCCAAAGAGGTTGGGCTTAAGTTACCTGTTCAAGGTCATCCAGCCAGCTGGCAGTCAAGCTGGGACAGTACTCTGGTCCCTGGCTTATAATGCCACTTACAAATGGATACGAGGAAGGTTTCTCAACTGGGGAGAAATCTGACTTTGAAAAAAAAGCAAGACCCGCTAGAAACAAAAGAGATCTTTTTTTCTTGTTAATTGACAAAGATTTCTAGAGGGAATTCCCCAATTTGCAACAAAATTAAAATGCACAGGCCTTTTGGTCCAGCAATCCTATTCTAAGAACTTACACCTCAGATATAATAATAGCACAGAGGGGAAGAGATGTAGACACAAAGATGTCCGTTTCAGTGTTGCTTCTGAGGGTGACGACTGGAAACGATCTAGAATGTCCATCAACAGAGGACAGGTTAAATCAAGGATGGTACATCTATGCAATGGGATATTATGCGACCTTTTATTTATTTATTTTTTAATTGGAGTCTCACTCTGTCGCCCAGACTGGAGTGCAGTGGCTGCTCCAGGCCACCACAGCCTCAACCCACTGGGCTACAAGCGATCCTTCCGCCTCAGCCTTCCACGTAGCTGGAACTACAGGCGTGTGCTACCACACCCGGCTAATTTTTTGATTTATTGTAGAGATGAGGTCTCGCCTGCCCAGGCGGGTCTTGAACCCGTGGGCTCAGGCAATCCACTCACCTCAGCCTCCCAAAGGCGTGGGATTACAGGCTGAGCCACGGAGCCCGGCTATATGCGACCTTTTATTTAATTAATTAATTAATTAATTAATTTTTTATTTTTGAGTTGGAGTCTCACTCTGTCGCCCAGACTGGAGTGCAGTGGCCGCTCCTGGCCACCACAGCCTCAACCCGCTGGACTCCGGCGATCCTTCCGCCTCAGCCTTCCAGGTAGCTGGAACTACAGGCACGCGCTACCAAGCCCGGCTAATTTTTTGATTTATTGTAGAGATGAGGTCTCACCAAGTTGCCTAGGTGGGTCTCGAACCCGCGGGCTCAGGC
>NW_007088187.1:79975-87925 GCF_000164805.1 Carlito syrichta
AAAAAATCAGCCGGGCGTGGTAGCACATGCCTGTAATTCTGGCTACTCGGAAGGCTGAGGCGGAAGGATTGCCAGAGCCCAGCAGGTGAGGCTGCGGTGGCCGGGAGCGGCCACTGCACTCCAGTCTGAGGGACAGAGTGAGACTTCAACTCAAAAAAAAAAAAAAAAATTTATATTTATATTAACTTGGAAAGAGGTCTGTGACAGGTATAGGCAGAAGAAGTCTATGACAGAATGGGAAAACAAGCAGTAAACCAACAGCTTGCATATATGGTCTAATTTAAATATATATTTATATATAAATATTTAGGCTGGTGTGGTGGCTCACATCTGCAATCCCAGCACTTTGGGAGGCTGAGGCAGGTGGATTGCTTGAGCCCAGGAGTTTGAGACCAGCCTGGGGAACACAACAAAACCACGTCTCCACCAAAAAAAAATTAGCCAGGTGTGGTGGTGGGTGCCTGTAGTCCCAGCTACTTAGAAGGCTGAGGTGGGAGGATCCCTTGAGCCCAGGAGGTCGAGGCTGTAGTGAGTTACGATCATGCCACTGCACTCCAGCCTGGGTGACAGAGGGAGACTTTGACCCAAAAAATAAATAAATAAGTCTATTAAAGTGAAAACGAATTCTTCCAAAAATAAATGTACATAGGTATACATAAATTTGTAAATGCACACACACACACACACACACACTCAGAAGGGAGAGGACCACCACTTGGTGCCCCATAAATTGGACCCAACCCCTCTGCTCACGGAGCTCTGGGTCCTGAAGCTGAGCGGGAACAGGGATATAATTGAACACCATCTGATGGGAAAGCCACAAGGATGCAGAAGTAGGAAGTGTTGGGGGCTTCAGAGGAGAGAGAGGCCACACCCCCAGAAGGCTGAGGAAGACAGTGAAGACTCACACTGATTCCCAACTTGAGCTAAAACCAAAAGGAGACCCTCTCGCCAGGAGTCGGGAAAACAGACTCTCAAAGAAGCACTTCTTGGAAGGCCTTATCACAGTTGGAAATCAATAACTATTGGTGCAGCCACTGCTTAATGTCTGTATTCCCTTCCCACCCCCACCCCACGAAAGCAGGGACCCCCTTAAAGTCAGACTCACTGCTCCTTCCCGGTACCTGGCATGGTGTCAGGAACATAGTAGGCACCCAGTACACATGAATGAATGAATGAATGGTGCCATTTCCAAAAACCAGAAAGCTCTTCAGTTCCTCAAGTGTTCATGGGCCAGAGAACTAAAGGAATTTTCTCACCAGACACCGAATCAGGTCCTACAGCAACGGAAAAGACCAAAGTAGATCCTTTCTCGAAGTTTCCTTCCATCCCCACTCCGGAGACCTGTTTGTGAATTGAATAGCACTGGCCCCTGTTAGGAGGGGTCTCTCAGGGCCAGGAGGGCGTGGTTCTCAATGCATCGAGGTTGACCTCCAGACCGAAGGCGTCACAGACTGGTGATGGGTCCTGGCGGGTTCATTTTTCTATTCTCTCTACTTTTTATGTGTTTAAAATCTTCTGGCTGGGCACAGTGGCTACCACTTGTCATCCCGGCACTTTGGGACACCGAGGCAGAGGATCACTTGAGCCCAGGAATTCGAGATGAGCTTGAGTAGCATAGCGAGACCTCGTCTTTACAAAAATAAAAATAAAAAAAATTAGCCAGGCATGGTGGTGTGTGCCTGTAGTTCCTGCTACTCAGGAAGCTTGAGACACAAACATTGTCTGAACCCAGGAGGTTGAGGCTGCAGTCAGCAATGATTGTGTCACTACACTCCAGCCTGGGCAACAGAGCGAGACCCTGACTAAAAAAAATAATAAATGAAATGAAAAGAAATAGAATAAAATCTTCCACTGAAAATGTGGGTTTTTTTTTTGAGTTGGAGTCTCACTCTGTCGCCCAGACTGGAGTGCAGTGGCCGCTCCCGGTCACCACAGCCTCACCTGCTGGGCTCCGGCGATCCTTCCGCCTCAGCTTTCCGAGTAGCTGGAATCACAGGCATGCGCTACCACGCCTGGCTGAATTTTTGATTTATTGTAGAGATGAGGTCTCGCTGCCCAGGTGGGTCTCGAACCCGCGGGCTCAGGCAATCCACTCACCTCAGCCTCCCAAAGGCGCGGGATTACAGGCTGAGCCACCGAGCCCGGCTTAAAAATGTGGTTTTTAAAAAGGAAACCAGTGGTCTAAAAGAGGCTGAACTGGCCCCTGGGAGAGGCCATTCTAAGGGGACAAAGGACGCAATCTTCCTGGAAGGCAATGGTGGCTTCCCTGTGGGAGGATCTGGAGTGTGGGTGGCCTCTGTCCCTCTCTGACACCACCAGCTCTGGAAGCTATGCCCAGATGCCTGGCATCACGAGCATCAGCCCATATCAGCCTGTCTTGGGTAATCCCATGGAAGCTCCGACCCTCATGCAAGTCCTTTAACCTGCAACGCGGGACAGCGACAAACTGTTGCTCACAGAGCCTCGGTGGCTGTGTGCTAAGGGATCTCCTCTGTGGAGGTCAACCATGTGGCCCCATCAGGGTGGAGACAAGCGACAGAACCCTCTGGACGCTGCCTCTGTGGCCACCGACCTTTCCCAGTCAGCGTCCCTCTCCAGCAGCAGCATGCAGGGCCCAGGGGTGAAAGGTGAACCCCAAGCATTTCCCCACCCCACCCACATCTCTGGCCCAGTGTCTTGCAGCTCTGGCCTGTCTCGCTGCCACCTGCTTTGTTTTTTTCCTGTAGGCTATCAACTCTCTTCTCCAGCCCCACCTGGTCTGACCAGCCAGTTCAGCAAAAATGCAACTTCTTTGGAACAGATCTCGCCTGCTGTGTTCTGCCAGAAGTTTCCAGTCCCCTTGATAATGCTGTCCGTTTACCCTTTCTCCTCCGCTCAGATAGAGATTTTTCCGTGCGGTCTAAAGTCTTTCACCATTAAGTCAGATGCCTCGGGCTTGATTTCTGGGCTTGACAGTTAACATCTCACCCTTCATACACGCTACCGCCAAGGGCTACCTCTCTGGAATGTCCTGTCAACCCTAAATTTAGCAAAGTGCGAGATATGAGTATCCCATTATTTCATAAGGCCACACCGTGTGGTTTCGTTATGTGTGTGTGCGTGTGTGTGTGTGTGTGTTTTGCTCAAGATCTTCCATAAAAGATGGCAGTCCTCAAGATGACCTCGAGGTTATTAAAATCTCAATCCACTTACTCCCTGCTAGGCTGGTGTGCTTGGCGCGGGGGTTGATGGAGAGCCATGGTGGCAAGAGGGATTGCTACCAGATCCCCCAGCCCACCCCAGAACCCCGGCCCAACCTTCCGTCTCCAAGGGGAGGGATCCCTGCTTAAGGCCCTGGGTCCTTCGTCAGGTACAAATCAGTCCCAGAGCTCTCGCCAGGAGTCCTGCCACCAGTGGGGTGGAACGACTGCATTGACTGCTCCTGGGCTGCAGGTCTGACTCTGTCACCCTCAGTCTATGGCTTGAGAGCTGGCGAGCAGTAGGGGAGGCCCAGAGAGCGCGCTCAGGCCAGCTGCCACGAGGGCCCTTCTTCTGCACCATGCTGCCGCCTGCTGTCCACACCGCGGAGCTGGCCCTGCGGGGACCATGACTTTCTGCCTCCCAGTTAGTGTCTGGCTCAGTGGGCGGAGGGGACGTGAGGGGCACTAGGTTGCTGGGGCTGGCACAAAAAAGTAGGACAAAAAGTGAAGAAAAGGAAATCGCTCCATCGGCTGGTGCTTAAAGGCCAAAAAGACCCCAAGGTTGACTGAGAGACCTACAGTAAGCCATGTGACCCTCCTTGGCACCCCAAGACAAGGCAGAAAGAGCCACTTCCTCACTACACATCCCTCCACACACCCTTCTGCACGGACACTCGTCAGCCAGAGATGTACATCCATCTCTCCACACGACACCTGCAAGACATACTCCACACCTGCGCTCATGCACTCATCCACTCACCCCTACACACCCGTTACACATCCACACTCACTCCTACACACACGCCCAGGTGCACAACACACCTACCGACATGATACACCCCCACCCTCCTTCCCCTCACCCCTCACATTCCCTTCAAGCTGCCCTGTAACTTCTTTCCACCTTCAAGCCCTCCTTGAAATGTAAAGGTGAGTGTGAGGGCTCATGGGAGACTCAGAATTTGCTCTTCTCCCCCAATTCCAATATAGAGCTCCTGGGTCCCTGGGTCCCACCCCTCCTCCGGAAAGGGGTCCAGTGGAATCTAGGGGGTTGGGAGAGTCTTAGGAAAGAAACAAGACCGTGGAGGAGAAAAACGGGTTGCTTTTGGTTTTGTTTTAAATTGCCACTTCACACATCCTGATGCTTGAAAGAAACAGAGTCCGGACTCCCCCAGGGGTCTCACCCCCAGAGGGCTGGGAGCTTTGCCCAAGCCCCGACTTACCAGCCCTCCATGAAAGCTAAACTCCTACCATTTCTGGGAGATCATCACGCTCCAGATGGTACTGAGTCCTGGCAGCTGAGGCCCACTAGCCTTCCTGGCTGCGGTGACCAGGAATCCTGAGCGTCTTAGAAGGACCCACCATGCTAAGGTGCTGGGGCCTGGCGCCAGGTGGTTCTGCGAGTGATGTCGTTTGTTTATTATTTACTGCCACCTGCTGGCCGATCATAGACCCTGCACCCCAAGTGAAAGCTGCTAGCAATACACAGAACCTTTCTAAAACCGACACCGGAGATAATGAGGAGAAACCGCACCCTGCAATTTTTCTGGGAGGGTGAAGCCCACAGGATCTAGTTTGCTCTCTGGGAAACTCAAGTCACCTGCTCCAGACAAGCCCCTGTCTTGTCGGACCTTGGTTCCCCAGGCGTAAGATGAAATAGATGTCTTCTAAGATTTCTTCAGGCTCCAAGATTCTATATTCTAACATCTGGATTGTTTAACGACACTTAAAATTGCCTGGAAGATAATGTGCCAGGAAATAATAATTTCTTTTTTTTGAGTCGGAGTCTCACTCTGTCACCCAGGCTGGAGTGCAGTGGTACGCTGCTCCCACCCACCGCAGCCTCGACCTGCTGGGCTCAGGCAATCCTTCCCTCTCAACTTTCCAAGTAGTTGGAACCACAGGCATGCGCCACCATGCCCGGCTAATTTTTTGATTTATTGTAGAGATGAGGTCTTACCATGTTGCTTGGGCTGGTCTCGAATCCTGAGTTCAAACAATCCTCTCACCTCCGCCTCCCAAAGTGCTGGCATTATAGGCGTGAGCCACTGTGCCTGGCCAGATAATTTTTTAATACTGGATTTTTTCCCCCCAAGTCCAAAGAAGCATATTAGCTCTGGGGGCTTCTGCTGACTGTGAGGTCACCCTGTGACCCTCCTCGCTCAAAAAGGGCCACTCACTCACTATCATGACTTTCCTTGCTGTGTCTACTTGGGCAAAAGGGCAAAAACAAGACTGAACTGCCCATTCAGTGTTGACACGTCTGTAGCTGAGAAGCAGAGCTGGCCTATAGTAGACATTTCAGTTTGTCACTTTCAAATGAAGTTTTTGTTGTTGTTTTTTGAGTCGAATTCTCACTGTCATCCAGGCTGGAGTGCAATGGCACAACCATGGCTCACTGCAGCCTCAGCTTCCTGGGCTCAGGCGATCCTCCTGCCTCAGCCTCCTGAGTAGCTGGGACTACAGGTATGCACCATCATGTCTGACTAATTTTTGTATTTTTTTGTAGAAACAAGACTCACTATCTTGCCCTGTAATCTGGCCTCTAATGAAGTTTTAAATTAGAAAATGACCAATTCAAAAATAGACATTCTTCTATAAATAACTGGTATTTCACTTAGCAAATGAATAAGGCTTATTTAGTAGAAATGCTCAGTTTTCTACTAAATTACACTGTGCACAATCATTTGATAATTATTCTTATTTTAAAGTACATTTTTATATCTTTCAATGGAATATGAAATTATCTGGGAAAATAAGAAGTGGCCAGCCCGTCTGTGTGTGCATGGGATTGTTGTAAAGTGCGATGTATTCGCTAAGTGTACACTGCAGATCAAAGAGTTTAGGAAACATGGTTTTCCTTCTGTTTTAATGAATTCAGGGCTCAGAACCAGTTTTTCCTCCCACATCTCAAGGGCAACGAGGATGCCGTTGCCCACGCAATTTGTGAGAAGTCAGCAACCACAGGGAAAGCACAAGCGAAACCATCAGCCCAGTTTTCCAAGATGGAAAAGATACCATGGTTTATTTATTTTAAAAACATGTATGGGCCAGGCTCGGTGGCTCAGCCTGTAATCCCAGCACTTTGGGAGGCTGAGGCAAGAGGATCGCCTGAGTCCACGGGTTTGAGACCCACCCAGGCAACTTGGCGAGACATCGTCTCTACAATAAATCAAAAATTAGCCGGGCATGGTTGCGTGCGCCTGTAGTTCCGGCTACTTGGAAGGCTGAAGTGGAAGGATCACCAGAGCCCAGCAGGTCGAGGCTGTGGTGGCCGGGAGCGTGCCACTGCACTCCAGCCTGGGTGACAGAGTGAGACTCCAACTCAAACCCTGTAATCCCAGGAGGCTGAGATGAGAGAATTGCTTGAGACCAGGAGCTCGAGACCAGCCTGGGCAACATAGCAAGACCTCATCTCTTAAAAACAAAAGCAAGCATGTGTGCTATAGTGTGTACTATGAGGTTAGTCCTGTTCTAAGCATGTGCTTATTCTAATAAAAATATTAATTCACATACTTTCTACCCTGTGAAAGAAATAGTAAAAGTATCCCATTTTACAGATTAGGAAACCAAGGCACAGAAAGAGGAAGTGACTTGTGCAAGGGCACATGGACAACAGGTAGTGGAGCTTGGCTTTAAGACCAGCCAATCAGGCCCTGGGGCCACTCAGCCTCTGTGCTTGGCTACCTGTCTTTTAGGAGAACAAGTACAGGTGATGAGAACAAGAGGGCTGAATTCTGCCCTTTGCTCTGCATTCCACTTGCAGCTTTTCCTTGGATGAATTGCTTTACCCCCCAAGCAGGGTTTCCTCTTTTTTTTTTTTGAGTTGGAGTCTCACTCGGTTGCCCAGACTGGAGCCCAGTGGCCGCTCCCGGCCACCGCAGCCTCGACCTGCTGGGCTCCAGCGATGCTTCCGCCTCAGCCTTCCAAGTAGCTGGAACTACAGGCTCACGCTACCACGCACGGCTGATTTTTTATTTATTGTAGAGATGAGGTCTCGCCAAGTTGCCCAGGCGGGTCTCGAACCCGCGGGCTCAGGCAATCCACTCACCTCAGCCTCCCAAAGGTGCGGGATTACAGGCTGAGCCACCGAGCCCGGCTCTCTTTTTTTTGTGAGTTGGAGTCTCACTCCGTTGCCCAGGCTGGGGTGCAGTGCCACACTTACGGCCACCCCAGCGTCAACCTGCTGGGCTCTGGCGGTCCTTCTGCCTCTGCCTCCCAAGTAACCGGAACTACAGGCATGCGCTACCACACCCAGCTTATTTATTTATTTATTGGAGAGGCGAGATCTCACCAAGTTGCCTGGGCTGGTCTTGAATCCGTGGGCTCAGGCAATCCACTTGCCTCGGCCTCCCAAAGTGCGGGGATTACAGGCCGAGCTACTGAGCCCAGCCAAAAATATGTATTTTAAAATTATTTTTAATTTTTGTTTGATAAAGGTGGGGTCTTGTTATGTTGCCTAGTTTGGTATCAAACTCCTGGGCTCAAGCAATTCTCTCACCTCAGCCTCCCAAAGTGCTGGGATTACAGATGTGAACCACTGTGCCCAGCCCAATTCTGTCCTTTTAAAGAAGAGGAAACTTGGCCAGGCATGGGAGGCCAAAGTGAGAGCATTGCCTGCGTCCATGGATTCGAGACCAGCCTGGGCAACTTGGCAAGGCCTCATCTCTACAATAAATCAAAAGTTAGCCAGGCATGGTGGCATATATATATATATATATATATTTTTTTTTTTTTTTTGAGTTGGAGTCTCCCTCGGTCGCCCAGACTG
>NW_007088187.1:87945-127659 GCF_000164805.1 Carlito syrichta
TAGCCGGAATTATAGGCATGCCCTACCACGCCCGGCTGATTTTTTGGTTTTATTGTAGAGATGAGGTCTCACTGCCCAGGCGGGTCTCAAACCCGCGGGCTCAGGCAATCCACTCACCTCAGCCACCCAAAGACGCGGGATTACAGGCTGAGCCACCGAGCCCGGCTTGTATATATTTTTAAAAGGACAGAACTGGACTGCAAGGTCTCTGAGGTATCAGCATGCCCCTTATAGCGCCTCTGAAGCTGCCCTGTGGATCCAGCTCCTAAGGGTTCATAAGGCCATGATCTGTCTCACAAGCACATGGTGTAGCCAATCCTGAACAAAATCAAAATGCTCAAGTCAGGCTCTCCCTGGTATGACCAACTGAAGGTGACCATACCTTCTTTGCTAACTTGCCATGGTGGTGTCTAACTCCCCTCCCCTAAATCTGGGCTGCCCTCGTTGACTAGCTCCATGAATAGAACCAGGCAGAAGTGCATTCTGGGACTTCTGCAGCTAGGTCAGGGGAAACCTCGTTGCTTGCCCCACCCCTACCCAAGCACTGCCTCACTTGGACTCCCTGGCATGTTTGCTCTAGGGGAATGAGTTGACACGTAAGTAGGCTGACTGGTGGAGGCTGCCATGCTGTGAGGAAGCCCAAGCTCGCCCGTGGAGAGGCTGTGAGGAGACAGAGAGACACCTGGCCAGCCGCTGGCTGTGCCGAGTGTGTCATCCCAGGCACCTGGCATGGGAATGAAGAACCTGTCTTGGACGCTCCAGCCCCAGCAGATGCAACATGGAGAAGAACCAAGGAACCGAGCTGACACCCAAACTGAGGTCCAGATCGAGGTCCCCAGATGGGCAGCCCGGCTCTCCTTGGCAGTTCAAGCTATGCCAGCCAAGTCCAAGTCAGCATAGAGTGGAGCCAAGCCCTCCCTGCCATGCCCCACCCGAAATCCTGACCCACTAAATCAGGAGCGTAAGAAGTAAGTGATCATTTCGTGCCTTTAAATTGTGGAGTAGCATGTTATGCTACAATAGATCACTGGAGCACCAGAATTGTGGGAGACTGAGGCTTTGTCAGTTTCCAGTTACTGCAGGGAACGGGCACCCTGGTAGCAGTAAAAAAAAAAAAAAAAACCATATATGAAATATATATGTCAAGCCGGGCTCGGTGGCTCAGCCTGTAATCCCGTGCCTTTGGGAGGTTGAGGTGAGTGGACTGCCTGAGCCCACAGGTTCGAGACCCGCCTGGGCAGGCGAGACCTCATCTCTACAATAAATAAAAAAAAAAAAAATTAGCCGGGCGTGGTAGCATGCGCCTGTAGTTCCAGCTACTTGGAAGGCTGAGGCAGAAGGATCACCAGAGCCCAGCAGGTTGAGGCTGTGGTGGCTGGGAGCGGCCGCTGCACTCCAGTCTGGGCGACAGTGAGACTCCAACTCAAAAAAAAAAAAAAAAGAAATATATATGTCTACCCAACAGACTTGTTACTACGGCTAAGATGATAACAATTCTATTACTATTGACAATCATAGGAAGTGATTAACAATTATTTGTTGTTGATGTGCCATGCATGGTGCTAAACATTTTACAACACAAGTCATTGAATACACACAGTGAGTCCATGAACTTGACCCTATGACAGTTCACCTTACAGACAGGGATTCCAAGGAAGCTCCAAGAGGGTGAGAGGCTTGCTAAGGTAGAGAAGCAGAACCTGGTTGGTGTAATTCTAGAGCCACGATCTATAACCACAGCCTCTCCTGTCTGGACATGACAGATCCTCGCCACCCTCTAGACAGCCTCAAGCTGCCTGCTGCCTTCTAGGGCCTGTCTCCCCTTTGTTCCTTCAGGACTGACAAGAATGCAGGCAGCAGAGGAATGCACGCAGCAGAGGGCAGCTTCTGGACCCCAGATGCAGGAGGCCAGAGCAGGCCTGCCAGGGACCCAGTCAGCTGCCGCATGCTCATTCATTCACAAACACTAGCTGAGCTCCCAATCGGAGCCACGCCAGGGCTGTTCCTGATCCCCTAGAGCAGACAGTCAGCCAGGCAGACGACATGAGGAAAATGGGGGATGCTGGGGCAGGGAGGGGTCCCAGACAAGGTCCCTCTATCTCCCAGCAAATGAGCCACAGCCTGGGAGGCGATCGGAGTTCGCCCAGTCAAGACTGTGCATGGGGTGAATCAGATGAGGCCTAAGATGAGAGGTGAGGAGGAGACGGCTCTCTCCTCTGCCTTCTGCCCCACAGGATCCCACAGGATCCTCCCAGGGATGGAGGACGGGACAGGCACGTCCCCCTGTGTGCTGGGAAGCCTCGTCCCTCACAGCTTCCCTGCCGCTTCCCTATGCTCCCACCTCGCCAATCACCGTCTCTCTGCCCAGGGTGCCCTTGTCACCCAGAGCGGCGTAGACAGGTGCGAAGCGGCAGGGTGTGGTCCTGGGGCTTCCCTCCCTCCGTGCCCCACGCAGCTGTGCAAGTTCCCTCGCACAGGGAGACCTCAGCACCCGCTTCTAGGTGACGAACCCCAGCAAGTCCCGTGTCCTCGCTCATAGATGTTGGGCCTCAGAGTGTCACCAGGGCAGCCTCCCCAGCGCGCCTCTGCAGGCCCCACTCACAGCTCGAGGAAGAGCCCTCGTCAGCCCCCATCAGCCGAGGACTTTCCCAGGGGGCGGGGCTTTCAAGCTGCACCTGCCTGGGGGGTGGGGGCACGAGGAGGATGAGTGCCTCTCTGGCCATGCCAGGGGCCGCCCAGGCGGCGACACCTCGAGACCTCGCGGCTGGAGGAGAAGGGCCGGGCCTCCCGGGCAGGGCCTGTCAGAGACAATTTCACAGCTGAGTGGGCTGGAGGTTTTGTTCTTCTCTGAAGCCGCCAGGGCTGCCCATGGAGAGGGAAATGCTTCCAGAAGCTCCGGTCAGAGCACGGATGACACTGTGCGCTCTGGGCTCTCCCTGGACTTCCCAGAAGTGTCTGGATTTGGTTTGGTTTCATTTTCTAATCTGGAAACATTCAGTCCAGCAAGAGAATCCGGCGGCTCCCCTATGGTAGACCCAGCTAGGTGACAAGAAGCAGCAATACGCAAGCCGGACCTGGCCTCTGCTCCCACGGCGCCCATTCTTGTTGGGGAGAAAATGTTGCTGAATAGATGCATGAATGAATCAAGCACCCTTACTGCCTCAGTTTCCCCGCTGGACAAGCCATAGAACAAAAAGCTTTCAGACCTTTTGGTGACGGGCGCTGTTCTCCTGACAAAGCATTATTATTATTATTATTATTTTTGAGTTGGAGTCTCACTCTGTCATCCAGACTGGAGTGCAGTGGCCGCTCCTGGCCACCACAGCCTCAACCTGCTGGGCTCCGGCGATCCTTCTGCCTCAGCCTTCCAAGTAGCCGGAATTACAGGCATGCGCTACCACGCCTGGCTGATTTTTTTGATTTATTGTAGAGATGAGGTCTCGCTGCCCAGGTGGGTCTCAAACCCGCAGGCTCAGGCAATCCACTCACCTCAGCCTCCCAAAGGCATGGGATTACAGGCTGAGCCATCAAGCCCGGCCAAAGCATTATTTTATACTGTAGAAAGACAACAGGCACTTTTGAAATGAAAGTCTAGTTTTAAAAAGCAAGGAGCAGGGCCAAGAGTAGTGGCTTATACCTGTAATCTCAGCACTTTGGAAGGCTGAAGTGAGCAGATTGCTAGCCCAGGAGTTCAAGACCAGCTTGGGCAACATAAGTGAGACATTGTCCCTACAAAAAATATTTAAAAATTAGCTGAGGCCGGGCTCGGTGACTCAACCTGTAATTCCAGCACTTTGGGAGGCCTAGGCGAGTGGATTGCCTGACCCTGTGGGTTTGAGACCAGCCCGGGCAACTTGGTGAGACCTCATCTCTAAAAAAAAAAAAAAAAAATTAGCCAGCTGTGGTAGCGGGCACCTGTAGTTCCAGCTACTTGGAAGGCTGAGGCAGAAGGATCACCAGAGTCTAGGTGGCCGTGAGTGTGCCATTGCACTCCAGCTTGGGCAACAGAGTGAGACTCTAATTCCAAAAAAAAAAAAAAAAAATTAGCTGGGTGTGGTGGCATGCACCTATAGTCTCAGCTATTCAGGAGGGAGGCTGAGGTGCGAGGATTGCCTGAGCCCAGGATCTGTGAGCTGTAATTGTGCCACTGTATTCCAGCCTGTGAGACAGAATGAAAACCCTGACTCAAAACAAACAAACAAAACCCAGAAAGACCTCTTGGGGGCACAGACCTGTTAATAAACAGGGCACTGACCTCCTTCCCCTAAGTGTCCTCATTACTGGTCCTCTGACCTTCAGAATGCAAACACCACTTTTATACCCTCCGCTCTGCTTGGCTACCTCGGCCACAGCTCTTACTTGGGCTGAAAAATATTCCTACCTATTTTCCATAAGGAAATCTTTGTAGCAGTCCCAGTGGAAAAGTCAAAAGTTTGACTTGAAAAAAGGAGCTACTTCAAAAGCATTGTCAAACCGAGGTGAGGGTTCCTTTAAAACGCATAAATTACAGGGGGCATCCATTAATCAACCTCTAGGCCACTCTACGGCAGGGGGGGCTCTGGGTGGGAGGTACCAAAGGGACAGAGACCGACATACCTGGGGGAGGTGAAGTGAAGAAAATCCACGTTGAATAAAAGAGTAAATTAATGTGTTTATTACTTACTGCCTGGACTCTGTGTGTGCGCGCGCACGCGTGTGTAGAAAAATGAAAGAAAAATGTAGAGTTTTTTCAATAATAAAAAGAGAGTTGCACTGCGGGGCCCCTAAAGCTTGTGAAAAATTAAACTCGACGGATTCAAACTGTCCTATTTCCACTTCAAAAGAGAAAAGGCACTGAGCTCTTCCCAACTTATCTTCAAACGCCCAGCACCCTAGAAAGTTTCTTTAAAAAAATAAAGGCTCCTGTTCCCCCAAGCACTGTACCGGTTACTGTACCCACTGTCTCTCCCTCTTCTAATTATACCCCTGTGAGTCTATTAATCAACTTGTAAATTATTTAGAGAGTCATGCGCCGTCTTCCGCTAGTACAAACACACCGCATGCAAAGACTTGCTGGAAACGGGCAGAGGTCCCTCAGGTCTCCCCTCCGCGGCAAGACAGCTCGCAGCTTGGCAAGGATGCTCTGCTGAAAACAAGAAATAGCATTCCGCTTACCTCCTCAGATGGGGAGGTTTACTCTGGCTTTCAACTGAGCAACTCTTTGCAGGATTTTAACAAAAGAGTAAAGCTGATCCATTGTCGAATCTTTCGTGTGCATTTAGTGATGAGAATATTAATTCCCCCTTAAAAATGAAGCACTTCAGCGGAGCTCTGATCCAGGCCTCCTGGGATCTGGACTCGCGGAAGTCTCTGGAAAACACTCGTAATCACCCCAGTTTGGGGCTGCTTGGGCTTGGTTGTGCGGCTGCGTTTGCTAGGGTGAGGTCTCATTACCAGAAAGGGTGCATATTAGTCTTGACTCTCCCTCAAAACGCCTGCCTCTTCTCGGGTTCTATTAGGCCATGAGGGACTTTCTCCAGACAGAAATATTTAGGAAATATAGGGGTGAGCGGGAGGGGCCCAGGTAACACTTGGTAATGACCTGTCTTCCACGTTATCTTTTCTATACACCAGGACTTTTGCTTTTCGGGGAAAGTTACTACCAATTAAATAGCTGTCTTCTCCACTAAAGTTAGCACAGTATATGGGGGGTTTGTGCCAAGGAAATCGGGCCTTCCTGCAACTGAAATGCTCTGGCTTTTGGGGAGATGCTGGCAGGATGGGGTTACGGGGGGCAGGTGAGCTACCAGCTCGTTGTAACGGGGCCAACAAGCTTGCTGGGTAGGAGTTGGGGCATACAGTTCTCCACGCCTGGAGAGACAAGAGATGTGGGAAGCTAGAGTCTAACCCTGCTGGGTCAGAAACTTCATTGCTGGGGACAGGCCCTCGCTGGAGGGCTCTTGACTGTACAGTTCTGGCATGTTCTGAGTGCGCTGCTGATGGACGGAGACAAGCACTCAAACACTTAAGCCAACAAGGACAAGCTCTGCCTTTGGCTGGTTTTAATCTCTTTCCTGAGTTCTCCAGAGAAAGTCCAAGCAACATGTGAGAATGAAAACAGTTACTAGAGCCAGGCAGAAGCCATCCCTACCGACTGAAGATCCAGTGGTATGTCAGGCTTCAGGCCCAGCAATCCAGGAGCATGCGACATCTACCATCCCCAGCCACCAGACCCTAATTTATGGCTAAAACTCTCATGAGAAAAGATTAAAAATAAAGCAGAGTGGACTTCATGATGACATGAGTCTGAACGGCAGAGTGAGAGAGAGGAGGGGTAAAACTCAGGAAACCAGACATTCCAACGGGCAGAGATAAAATGGTAACTTTCTTTGGGGAGATCTATTTCTCAGAATGTGGACATTTCACAAACACCCTTTGGTGAGAATGAAATCAAGAGAAGGAGACCAAGCACATCGTTTGGTATGGTGGCCATTGCGAGCCACTGCTGATTAAAGCAGAGAGTTGAGATCTACTGATTCCTTTGTTTGATTTCAGAGAGAAAAGAAAACATTTGCACACATCGCCACAGCACATGGCGACAACAATCTCATTTTTTAAAAGTCAGTGTCTCACGCTGTCACCCAGGCTGGAGTGCAGTGGTGCAATTACAGCCTCGACAATTACCACAGCCTCGACAATTACCGTAGCCTCGACATGCTGGGCTCAGGTGATCCTTCCGACTCAGCTCCTGAGTAGCTGGGACTACAAGTACACTCCACCACACCCAGCTAACTTTTTGATTTTTTTTGTTTGTTTTTGTTTTGTTTGTTTTGAGTTGAGTCTCACTTTGTCGCCCAGACTGGAGTGCAGTGGCCGCTCCCGGCCACCGCAGCCTCGACTTGCTGGGCTCCGGCGATCCTTCCGCCTCAGCCTTCCGAGTAGCTGGAATTACAGGTGCGTGCTACCACGCTCGGCTGATTTTTTAATTTTATTGTAGAGATGAGGTCTCGCCGCCCAGGCGGGTCTCGAACCCGCGGGCTCAGGCAATCCACTCACCTCAGCCTCCCAAAGGCACGGATTACAGGCTGAGCCACCAAGCCCGGCTAACTTTTTGATTTTTTTGTAGAGATCAAGTCTCCCTAAGTTGCTCAGGCTGGTCTCGAACTCCTGGACTCAAGCAATCCTCTTGCCTCGGCTTCCCGAAGTGCTGGGATTATAGGCGTGAGTCACTGCATCCAGCCAACAATCTCATTTTAAATGATACCAAAACAGCAGGGTACTTATTTTTCAAAAGGCCCAGAATAGTTTTTACTTGTTTCGTACTAGTGTAAAAGTGACAGGAACTTCCCAGCAACTAAGGCTGCATGATTTAAGCCGGACCCCGTTTGTCGTATGCCGAGCAAACTCCCAGTGACTTTAATGGAGGTTGCCTGCATGAAGAACGCTGTGCAGGGAGCCCTGGGGAATAAATTTGTTCTGTTCACGGCAGCTTGAGTCGGAATGAGTTTAGGAGGTCAGACCTATATATTTCAAAATCCAGGCACAGAGTAAGCATCTCCCCAGCCCTCTGTCCACAGAGCCATCGCCAAGAGCCTAGGATCAAGGGACTGAAGACGCGCTAAGATGGGGCCCTGGGGTCCTTTGCCCAGTAAATGTGGAAAGATGGGAAAACAGGACAGTTATTAATTTAGCTGCTGAGTCGAAAGGAGGAGGTGTTGGCAGCACCTGTGAGGACAAAAAAAGAGCATAACCAAGTCTGCAGAGGTCACGGCTGGGACATAACATCATGAGGCCTGGAAGGGAAAAGAAGGCTGAGTTGCTCCACGGGGGGAGAAGATGACATCTGGATCCACTCGGCTGAGCCGGCGATGGCAGTGACGGTGACTGTGAGGGTGGCAGAGAGGCACCACGATGACAAAACCACACGTCTCTGGGGCGCGCAGTCCAAGGTGAGTGTAGAGAGTGCACAAGTCTGCAATGGCAGGGTTCCCAGGGAAAGACGGCCAGGGGCCAGCAGCCAAGAGCACGCATGAAGCAGAGTCCCCAGGAGAGGAGGTCCAGGGTCATGAGGAGAGTCCCCAGGAACAGTCAACACTGCCTGGCTTGGGGAGGTGGTGAGGATGAGGTTTCTACACTGGGCAGCTAGATGGTAAGATGCTCCAGCAGTGCCATCTGCCGGCTCAGAGATGCCAGGGGCCCCTGCTCTGGGATGATGCCACCTCCGTGTTCTCATAGCAATTTCTGCCCCGTTCGTTAGCTGAGCTTCCTTAGCTTCATGGGCTTTTGGGTTTCATGTGTGAAAATTCCCAACATGCAGGGGAGTGACTGGGTGCTTTCCCATGTTCCCAGGAATGCTGCTGGCACATAGGGCAGGGACACCTGAAACAGGCCTCATGGAGGGAAATCTGGGATGCCTCCAGGAACCCAAAAGAGATGGAGGAGTAACCACTGACTCCCTCTTCTGGAAGTTCTGAAAGTGTTAGGGGAGGTCCCTTCTGACCGTAGGGCATGCTGGGAAGATGGATCCCATCATCCCGACACCCTGCTGCCACCTTCTTCCCCAGAGGAGAGTCACTCAGGGTTGGGCCTAGTCCTTGCACCTCCATTCTCTGACTGTTCCCTCCCCTCCTGCCTGCACTCAGTCAGGCTCTTCCTGGGCAGGCCTGGGGGCCTGTCTCCCTGTCCGCACCATTGAGGAGTGGTCATTTATTGGGCGGCTTGTCCTGTCCCCAGGCCTGGCCTCAGAAGGTCATGTTAGGAAGCCCAACTGTGACCTGTGATCCCACCACATTCTTCATCGGATGCTCCAGCAAACTCGGGGTTTTGTCACCTAATAGGTTCAGAACTCAGGGGGTGATGAACCGCCATCCCTCCAACCCAAACAGTGGTATGCTTGCAGGCCAGGGGACCCTTGGGTCACAGATGTCACTGACACCCCATTTGGGAAGCAGGGGGCCTCAGCCTGACTGCCAATTGCAATTATTGATTGACTGATTGATTGGAGTCAGGGTCTCACTCTGTTGCCCAGGCTGGAATGCAATGGCATGATCATGAGTTAGGCGAGCCTTCCTCCTCAGCCACCCAAGTAGCTGAGACTACAGGCACACACCACCATGCCTGGTTAATTTTTTTTTTTTTTTTTTTGTAGAGATGAGGTCTCACTATGTTGCCCTGGTTGGTCTCGAACTCCTGGACTCACCTCAGCCTCCCTAAGTGCTGGGATGACAGGCATGAGCCATGGTGCCCAGCCCCAACTGCAGTTATTCCTCCACAAGCCAGGCTGTGGTTAACTAAGCAGAGTCTCCCTGTTTAGCCTGACCTTCGCTTCAAAACAAAATTCTGTCGAGAATCATTTAAATTTCCTTCCTGTTTCAGCTGGCGGCGAAGTGGGCCCCTGCCAGACCCGGGTGGTTCCAAAACTCTTTCTTTGAGAGCTGAGTGCTTTGGTTTTCTCTGCGGTTTCTCCACAGCCCACTAACGAGACCCTGTTAGTGGTTATGAATGTAAATGCATTCTTTGTTATCCCTGCGAGATCAGGATTAGTGAAATGACAGAATTTATTGCTTCTGTTAGGAAGATATGATATTGGTTGTTGTTGTGTCTTTAATTTTGTAGGAAGAGCGAAAGTATACAGCTACATGGTCTAAATAAACAAGAAGCGGTGGAAGAAAAAATTGAGCCTGGAACACTGAAGATCCAAGCTATCTGACTGCTAACTTTATAGGAAATTGGAAAAATGTGCAGTCTTCTTTGTTTTCACCACAAAACAAAAACAAAAGCAACACTGCATCTGTACCGTCATTGAAAAGACTCCTCAGGTTGTTTTTAGTGGTAGATGAGTTAAGCTGACTGTGTACAAGGTTAATGTGCTTTGATTCAAACAAATTCATTTCTGTCTCCATAAAAGGAAGCAACACCAGTCTGGGCAACTTGGCAAGACCTCATCTCTACAAAAAATTAGCCAGGCGCGGTGGCACGTGCCTATAGTTCCGGCCACTTGGAAGGCTGAGGCAGAAGGATCGTCTGAACCAGCAGGTGGAGGCAATAGTAGTTGTGATCGTGCCACTGCACTCCAGGCTGGGTGACAGCCTGGACTCAAAAAAAACGTAAAAAGAGGTACCATTAGCCGGGCTTGGTGGCTCAGCCTGTAATCCCGTGCCTTTGGGAGGCTGAGGTGAGTGGATTGCCTGAGCCCGCGGGTTCGAGACCCGCCTGGGCAGCGAGACCTCATCTCTACAATAAATCGAAAAATCAACCGGGCGTGGTAGCGCACGCCTGTAATTCCGGCTACTCGGAAGGCTGAGGCGGAAGGATCGCCGGAGCCCAGCAGGTCGAGGCTGCGGTGGCCGGGAGCGGCCACTGCACTCCAGTCGGGGCGACAGAGTGAGACTCCAACTCAAAAAAAAAAAAAAGAGGTACCATTTACCTGAAAGATACAGGTTGAAAAAGTCAACAAAATAGTGCTCATGTCTGATGGTTAATTAAAGATCCGTAAATGCCCAACTCCCCATAAGGCAAAGAAAGATAAGACTGCCCTGTCAAATGGTAAAGAAAGTGGAAGAAGAAAACTAGAATGCCAAGTGTCATGAATCATAAAGCATCGACATCCTAATATGATCTCCTTGGTGACCATGACATTTCAGGAACTCTGAGAACTAAATGGCTGTGAGGAGTCACTGTTCTCTTTTCAAACAATTGCTAAAACTACAAAATGACAATGTGACTTGAAATACAGAGATAAAATATAGACTATGGGTATAAATAAAACTTAATGGAAAAAGTCAAACAACTTTAATATGCAAAGAACACTTACAAACCAATTAAGAGAAGAAAACAGCTTAATTGGAAAATGGGCAAAGGGAAAAATAAGCTCATATGTTAAGGCTATAAAGAGGTACTTCACAAAAGGCAAAATACACATGACCAATTATCTTATGAAAATATGTTCAGTGATATCAACCTCACTAATAATCACACCTGTAATCCCAGCACTTTCGGAGGCTGAGGGCAGGAGGATTGCTTGGGGCCAGGAGTTCAAGACCAGCCTGGGCAACATAGTGAGAACTTGACTACAAACAAACAAACAACAAAAAAAAAAACCCAAATAGCCAGGCACGGTGGTGCACACCTGTAATCCCTGCTGCTTGGGAGGCTAAGGCAGAAGGATCACCTGAGCCCAAGAGGTCGAGGCTGCAGTAGCTGTGAACATGCCACTGTCCTCCATCCAGCCTGGGCAACAGAGTGAGAACTTTGACACACACACACAAAAAAAGGAAAGTTGTGTTTTGTAATTTTATATTTTGAAAAGCTGCAAGAAGAATCACATGACTCCTGTATGCCCTTCCCCAAGACTCACCAACGGCCCCCACTGCCTCATTTGCTTGGTCCTTGTCTTGCTTCTGAGCTACTAAATGCTTGTTCGTGGGGAATTACATGATCCTCTAGCCCTACAGTGGAATAGTACCAGCAAAATTGAAAACTATATAAACCTATGTGGACTTGGTATCACACTCATTCATTTATTCATCACATTCTCCTTAGGACGCTCATAACCACCTCAGCCCCAGCAGCCCGGTTAAAGTGGGAATTTGCATTGTTGGAGGGCAGTTACATTTGGGGCTGTGGCCGGGCTTCTGCCTTGTTACTGTTGTTGCTATTGTTTTTCAGTGACAGCCCCTGCCCTCGGCATGCCTCCCAGGCATAAGCGATGTCCTCATGACACCCCTGCTGTCTACCTCCATCCATCCTGTCATCGAGAAGCCTGGGGCTTCAAGAAAGGCAAGGTGGTTTCTTGGGGCCGCATGGCTGGTGGGGGTGGCACTGGAATCTAAACCAGACTGGGAAGCATCAAAGCTGGCACTGGCTTTTACCCTCCCCTGGTGTTCCCTGCTCCTGCCTCACTCTATGGGTCGCCGCAGCGACCTAGGAATAGACCCCCTCACTGGCCCACCCCTACACAGCTTGTTGTTGTGGATGCTAGCGCCTACTCCACTTCACTTGAACTTCACCCTGGGAAGGAGGACATCTTGAGGAGGGGCTTGGGAGAGCCAGCCAGGACATCTCCCTGGGGACCTTTCAGCTGATGATCAAGAGGACGCAGCCTGTTCTCAGGTGCTTCCCCATCAACTTGCTCTATCTAGAAAATGGTGGGAGAAGGCAACGAGCTTCCACCAGGGGGGTGTCCCAGCCAAAGCCCACACTGTTCATTATAATGGCAGCTTCTTTTGGGGCCAACTGTCTTCACGATAAGCCTACGTTCACAGCAGACTTGATAGCCGAGCTTGAACTGCCTGCGCAGAGGAACTATGACACTTAATGAAAGACAGAAAGATGAGGGTGGGTGGAGAATTCACTGCCCGGGGGAGAGACGCAGCCACAAATTGGCTGTGTAGCCTCAGCTGGACAGGCTCTTCTCTATGGCTCACTCGTGGACTTAGGGAGCTGAACTAGAATGATCCCAAATGTGTCCTTGCTGGGGGTTGGATCCCACAAATGATTTCAGACTGCAGAGCACAGAGGGGATCTGGAAGAATTACCTGGTCCTGCTTCCCCCACAAAACAGGTGAGTGTCTAACCCCCTGAGGAACAATGGCTGGCCCATTCTTACATCGGCAAAGCTGCCCCCTAAACTTTCTGACTTCTGACTACTCATTAAATTGAAATATTTTGCCCACAGTATTTCTGTATACTAAATAATAAAGGTTGTGTTTGAGAATAAAATTTGACTGACTAAAAAAGAGGAAAAGAAAAAAAAGGATGTGGAAAGTACTGTGGCCTCTCTTGGCTCTCAATTGTGAGTGTTATCAGTTATGAAAAGCAAACATTCTAGAGAAACAGGAACATTCGAAACCTCCAGTGATAACCCCACCACATCCACAAACTCACCTCACTTGGGATCAAGCCTAGGCGCCAAGAGGCCTTGCCAAGGAATGAGAAACAGAGCCTTTGCTTGCAAGAAAACCCAGCTTCCATTCCCTGGCTGTTTTTCCCAGTTTTAAGCCCCTAGATACTCAGAGAGCCTTCTACAGAGAAAGTTCTCTCCAGAGCCTGCAAGGTTGCAGCAGTTAGCAGGAGGCGCGGCCTACCTGCCATCTTCTTTTCAAAAAAGGGCTGGACGATCTCGCCAAGTTTTGTCTTGTCTGCCACAGCCCCTTTCAGCAGTTGCCCACAGCAGACTGAAAGAGAGAGGAACAGAAAGGTGCCCATTAAATTTTAAATAGGAGGAAGAATGAGAAAAAAAGAAAAACCAAAAAAAAAAACCCCAGTGCTGCCTGCTGTGGGGGAAAAAAAGGTCACTGAAAAAAAGTACAAAAGGGTTTTTCAGTGTGTGGGTATGTGTCCAAGTAAAAGTAAATATCAAAAAGGAGCCAGGAAATAAGAAGAGGAGGGAGATGTGAAATGAAAAAGAATGCATCTGGCAAAGACCATATTAAAAATGGACGGCGTGGAAAAGACACTGACAAGGGATGCTGCCCACAGAGAAGCATCTCGGGGCCTCACTACGCCTAGAAGTGCTGGGCAAAACCTGGCACCCGCCAGGTCGCTGCTGAGGGTCAGCATTCAGGTGGGACCTGCTCCCCTGAGTGATGTGCCCGGGTGTGTCCACATCCGTCCATCACCACACGCAGGAGGGTGGCAGAGGGTGTTGCTTCCATGGCTTTCCAGATGGCACGGCGTCTCCATGGGGTGGTGGGTCCACACAACAGGATCATTTATTGTATTATCATTATTATTATTATTATTGTTATTGTTATTATTATTATTAGAGTTGAAGTCTCACCTTGTTGCCCAGGCTGGAGTGCAGTGGCGTGATCACAGCTCACTGCAGCCTTGACCTCCTGAGCTCAGGCAATCCTTCTGCCTCAGCCTCCCAAGTAGCTGGGACTATAGGCACAGGCCACCACGCTCAGCTGATTTTTTTGTACAGATGAGGTCTCCCTGTGTTGCTCAGGCTGGTCTTCAACTCCTGGGCTCAAGCAATCCTCTTGCCTCACCTTCCCAAAGTGCTGGGATTACAGGTGTGAGTCACTGGGCCTGGCCAACAGGATCAATTTATATTCCAAGTGGATGAACTCATAATTACAAGACACCATGCTGGAGTTAACTGACCTGTGGCCACTGCCCCACTCTGGATGCCTGCCGTTGTGGGCAGGGCCACTGTGTCATGCCCCATTGAGTCTCCAGCTCTAAGCACAGGAGGCTCTGCTGGACAACGAGTGTGAGTGAATGAACACAGGCTACCATCTCCTTGGCTGTGAAAGCTATTAATAGTCAAAGCCAGAAGATTGAGGTTGTATTTTCATGAGTTATTAATTACACACTCTTGGTTTTCTTACCTTTAAGGCTAAACATTTTTCTGCCTGTACTAAAGAAACCAAAGGCCATCCTAAAATTAACTCAATAACAGGAATGGTGGAGTCCACTACCATCACCAAATATTTATTCTTCAATAATAATAAGTATAATTCTCTATATAAATGAGAGCAGTGATCCAAAGTGGTGGGCAGCTTCACCAGCAAAGTAATAAAGGCAACCAAGACTTTTCTACATGCCAACTGCTATGCTAAGTGTGCTTTGTCTTATCCAATCCTCACAACAACCTGTTGCTTCTCAGGCAAGGAAACTGAGGCTCAAAAGATGGAGTAACCTGTTCTAGAGCATGTAGGGCAGAGATGAGATCTAAACCCATGTCTGTGTAACATCAAGCCCATGCTTAGCTTCTAGTTCTGGCCCTGAAGGAGGAACAGGTGTCATATTTAACTTTTATTAAAAGCTATGAAACTGAACAAAATATATGAAAAAATTATTGAGAATCATTGGACAACAGACACAACAGGGCTGTAATCCTTGAGAGAGGAGAAACACACAAAATGAGCCCCATATTCACCCTGGATTTCCACCCTCGGGCACTTTTCAAACCATAGCATAGGAGAAATGGAACCCAAACAGAGACCCAGTCTGATTGGGTAGAGGAAGCAAAGAATGGCATTTGAGGCTGCAGGACAGCTAGAACCTGTGGAGCAGGGAACTAGAGAGGAGGGAGCTAGGAAGGGTAGGAGTTCCAGAAATCTGCATGGGGACTCACTGAGTCTTTGGTCAATACCAAGCTGCACATGTACATGTGACATTCCCCAGGCATGGCAGAGAAAAGCCACTGGAAAGTGTGAACTGACGGCAAAGTCACACAGTGCTGGGCAAGGCTAGATTCTGGCGGTCAAAGTGAGAAGCTTTGCTGGACACCCAGATATTCAGCTGAGACTCCAGAAAGGCCACACCTTAGTTGTAGGATACTCTGGTCCTAAAGTAAGAACACTCCAGTCCCACCTTGATGAAGACTAAAAATAAACCTCAATGAAATGGATTTGATCCTCCCATCAACTGCCTGTTAGAGCTCAACTCTCTTAAACTCAATTTTCTTAAAGCAACCCAAACTTTCAACAATGTGAGAAACACAATGTCTAGCATATAATTTAAAAAAAGCAGGAAAATGTGATCCCGGCAAGGAGAGAAAACACAACATAGAACCAGACCAGGAGATGACACAGATGTCAGAATCAGCACATCGAGACTTTAAGATAGTTATTATAAATATATTTAAAACCTTAAAGGAAAAGATAGTTAAGATGAGCAGATGGAGAATCTCAGCCGAGAAATGGAAACTGTAAAAAAAAACCATATAGAAATTCTAGAACTGGAAAATACAGGATCTTACATTTTAAAAAAATCACTTGGTGGACTGCAATCAGCGAATCTGAAGACAGGGAAATAGGCAACAGAAGGAATCTAAACTGAAGCAAAGAGTAGGGTGGGAAAGACCTGGAAGAGTAGAAACTCAGGGACCTGGAAAACAATACCAGGCAGTCTAAAACATGTAACTGGAATTCTAGAAGGGGGACAGGGGACAGACCGAGAGACAGAGAGAGATGGGGAGGGGAGAGGAGAGGGAGAGAGAGGCAGAAAAAATTTTTGAGAAAATGACAGGATAGTTTCAAAATTTGATTTAAAAAAATCAACACATCCAAGAATCTGAGATCCAAGCAGAATCAACACAAAGCAAGCCACACTTTGATACATCATCGTCAAATTGCTGAAAGCTAAAGAGAAAATATTAAAAGCAGCTGGGGACAGGGGGAAATGTTTCATATATAGGGCAACAATGGTAAAAATAACCTCCGAGATCTCATCAGAAGAAATGCAAGCCAGAAGACAATGGCATGACACCTTTAAAGCGCTAAGAGAATAAAAACTGTCAACACAGATTTCTATATGCAGCCAAAACATCCTTCAGAAATGAAGGTGACATAATGACATTTCAGATGTATGAAAGCTGAGAGAATTTGTCACCAGCAGACTTTCACTACAAGAGATGTTAAAGGAAGTTCTTTAGACTGAAAGAAAACACTAGATGGAAGCATACATCTAAACCAAGGAGTGAAGAGTATTGATATGTGGATACATACAGGTCTGCCCCCACCTTATCTTACCTTCTTTAAAAGATCAATGACTAAAGCAAAAATAATTACAATATATTCTGGGGCTTATAACATATGTAGAAGTAAAATGTATGAAAATTATAGCATGAGGGACAGGAGCAGAGTAGAGAGAAATTTTCTGCTCTAAGGTTTTACATTATCCATGAAGAGGTATAATATTGATTCAAAATAAGCCATGACAAGTAAAGGATGCATCTTTAATCTCTGGAGAAAATATTAACCAAATAAAGCAAAGAGATATAGCTAAAAAGGAAACAGAGGAAATATCATGAATTACCAAAATATATTTGGTTAATCTAAAAGAGGGCAGGAAAAGAGGAACAGAGACCAGATGCCACAAATACAAAGTGAAAAAATGAGATGGTAGATTTGCAGCTGACCATACAAAAATTACTTTATATGGAAATGGACTAAATACTTCAACTAAAAAACACAGAGCGGGGCTCAGTGGCTCACAACTATAATCCCTGTACTTTGGGAGGCCAAACCAGGAGGATCGCTTGAACCCAGGAGTTTGAGGCAGCCTGGCCAACATAGCTTGACCCCATCTCTACAAAAAAATTTTTAAAAATTAGCTGGGTGTAGTGGTATGCACCTGTAATCCCAGCTACTTGAATCAAAGCTACACTGAGCTGTGATCATGCCATTGCACTCCAGCCTTGGCAACAGAGTAAGATTCCAACTCGAAAGAAAGAAAGAAAGAAAGAAAGAAAGAAAGAAAGAAAGAAAGAAAGAAAGAAAGAAAGAAAGGAAGGAAGGAAGGAAGGAAGGAAGGAAGGAAGGAAGGAAGGAAGGAAGGAAGGAAGGAAGGAAATACTGAAGCAGAATACTCACCTAAAGACTCAAAGTCTGGAAAGAGGAAATAATTATATTTGTGGTGAAGATATTCAAATAAGGCAAGTGTCCTTTTGCTGTGGGGACTGGCAGGGCATTTTGAGAAGAAATAATGGGCAAAGATGAACTCCACAGGGCTGACCTGGATCCTTCCATTTTCTATGTTTGACCCTATCTGTGTACCCAGTAAAGTGCATTGCCTGCAGCAGGAACTCAGTGAGTAATAATATTCAAATAAAATTCCTCATGGATGCTTCTTTTTTTCCCTCCCTCCCTCCCTCCCTTCCTCCCTCCCTTCCTCCCCCCCCCTCTCTTTCCCTCCCTTCCTCCCTTCTCTCCTTCCTTCCTTTCTTCCTCCTTCCCACTCTTTCTTAGAGAGAGGATCTTGCTCTGTTGCCCAGGCTGTAGTGCAGTGACATGATCACAGTTCATTGCAACCTCGAACTTCTGGGCTCAAGTGGTCTTCCCACCTCAGACTAGCTGGACTTCAGGTGCATACCACCACACTCAGCTAACTTTATTATTATTATTTCTTTTGTGGAGAAGGGGTCTTGCTATGTTGCCCAGGCTGGTCTTAAACTCCTGAACTCAAGCAATCCTCCTGCCTCAGCCTTCCAAAGTGCTGGAATTATAGGCATGAACCACTGTATTCAGTCCAGGGTTGTTTTTGACTCTGATTCATGCTCATTTTTTTTTTTAAAGAAAGGAATTATAGAGTACATCACTCTACAGACATCAGCAGTTTGGTGTATCGCCAAAAAAAAACTTCAGATTTTTTTCCTGAGCATAGATTAACAAAACTAACATACTTTTGAAAAAAATGAGATCACCCCCTGGATACAGTTGAACAGATTAGCTTTCTGCCACTTGTGGATTTAGAAATGTGTCACCAACATCAAATCACTTTACAGATTTCTTATTAATAGCTGCTTCAAGGCTGGGTGTGGTGGCTCACGCCTGTAATCCCAGCACTTTGAGAGGCTGAGGCAGGAGGATTGTCTAGGACCAGCCTAGGCAACATAGCGAGATCCCATCTCTAAAAACAAAAAAGCTGCTTCATACTCCATTATCATTATGTGGGTTAACCACCACCTATTTAATGAACCCTCTTATTAGTCTGAGGTGGGCTCTTTTTTTCATTATGCATCTAGCACATTGCTCATTGAGTATCTGAATGAGGGCTTCAGCAGAATAAAATTCTAGAAGTAAAATCAAGGGGTCAAAGGGTTTGCATAGTTAGCGTTTTAACCAACAGCAGTTTTTACATTTCAGAAGGTTGCACCCACACATATTCTCACCATTGTAAGTGGGAGTCTTCTGATGAGCTTTGTGGGAGCGAGTGTGGAGCTGTTTTGTCTGTTTCTGTGTGTTTGAGGATGTTTCCCCATAACTAAGAAGTTCACAGACATGGAGATTAGAACCAGGCAAGGGGGTGACCACAGAGGGGCAGACAGTGCCTAGAACTCTGAATTCCGACAGGCCTTTGCAGAGGGACCTCAAAGCCCCAGGCTGCCCTTTCCCAATTAAGTCCCTGAAATTAGTTTACTTAAATTTCATGATGTCTTGGATTTATCAAGAATACCTTTGAGCCGGGCATGATGGCTCACACCTGTAATCCCAGCATTTTGGGGGCCGAGGTGAGAATTGCTTGAGCCCAGGAATTCAAGACCAACTTAGGCAACACAGCAAGACCTTGTCTCTCCAAAAAATCAAAAAATTAACCAAGCGTGGTGGCACACACCTATAGTGTCAACTTCTTGGGAGGCTGAGGCGGGAGGATCACCTGAGTCCAGGAGGTTGAGGTTGTGGTGAGCTGTGATTGTGCCTGCACTCCAGCCTGAGCAACAGAGTGAGACCCCAACTCAATAAAAAAAAAAAGAATACCTTTGAGAAATGTGAACTTTATGAGTTCATCTCCAAACGCTCAACCATTTAAGAGTCCCACAATGGCTCTTTCATAACAAGCAAAAGCTATTATAGGTTTTTCTATTTTAATTTTTGGAAAAATCTTGGCAGGTAATTTCATCTCCTCATGATTAGGGCATTGGACCAATTTGGCGAGACCTTGTCTCTACACTAAATTAAAAAATTAGTCGAGCGTGGTGCTTGCCTGTAGTTCCAGCTATTTGGAAGGCTGAGGCAGAAGGATCACCTGAGCCCAGCAGGTCGAGGCTGCAGTGGCCGTGAGCGTGCCACTGCACTCCAGCCTGGGTGATAGAGTGAGACTCTCACTAAAACAAAAACAAAAACTCTGTCCCTTCGCATAACAATGCATGTAGTACTTACATAAGCATGTGGGTATAGAGACAGGTAGACAGCATATATCTATATCTATATCTATATATTTTGAGTTTGGGATCTTACTCTGGTGCCCAGGCTGGTGTGTAGTGGCACAATCACGGCTCACAGCAGCCTCAGGTGATCCTTCCATCTTAGCCTCCCAAGGAGCTGGGACTACAGGTATGTACCACCATGCCAGGCTAATATTTTTATTTTTTATAGAGAAAAAATATGTGGCCCGGGCTGGTCTTGAACTCCTAGACTCAAGCAATCCTATCACTCTGGCCTCCCAAAGTGCTGAGATTACAGACATAGGTCTGTTCATTCTTAACAAAGAAGTCATCCCTAACCACTGTGGGAAATTCAGTGTTAAAATAGTCTTAAGAAGTGCAGTCAAAAGAAGGAATTATTGAAATAATTCATTTTTAAAAATTGATGCAAGGAAAAGCATCCTTTATCCTAAAGCGTCCCAGTAAACAAATACACAAAACAATTGTTCAGTTTTCTGGCTTCATTTTATGGATATGATTTTGTCTTTGATTCCTGGCTAGTCTCCGTGGCTTTAGAATTTTCAGTTGGAGGAGATGTAATTGAAAAGCATTTTTTATTTAAAACTGGATCCTTCTGGGGTGGTGTGTATATGTATATATTTGTGTGTGTTTATTTGCTTATACTCTCTTTTGTAGGGTGTGTATGTATAATTTTGTGGGCAGATGCATATTTATGTATTTGGGGGTACAGATCTCATGTTTCCTTAGTAAATAAAGTAGAGGCTCTTTAGGCTTGTGGAGCACGAGGGGACAACGCTTTTAACTCCCTCCAACCCTGCCCTGCGTTTCTGCTACAGTTTCTTTGCCTTCCCAGCCCTTTATCCACCTGAACGCAGGCTGGCATCCAAGTCCGCCTGGGACCACCCCAGGAAAGACCTGGAGAGCTGATTTCAATATTTTCTTTCCTGGTAAAATATTTATTGAAACTGTGCAGAGCGAGAAGTCTTCCTCTGGTTCAAAAATTGTTTGCCTGTAAACACACTGACCTGGGTTGTGGGCGCCAAGTGAGACCGAAGAAAATAAACAAACAGCGGATTCGGATTATGCGAGAGCTGAGCCTTCAAGGGGGATGGCAGGGGTATGTGGGAGCACACCTGGTGCACAGCATAGAAAAACCCCTGCTCCAGAGGATATAAAGATACAAAGAATGACGGCTGGAAGATGTGCTGGCTCTTTGGGCTCTGGACATGTTTTTATGGTTAATGTGTTTATGGCAATATTCTTCAGGAGGAGAAAAATCTATCCCTGCAAAGATGGACTAACTGAAAACTGTTAAGTGCAGAGAGCAAGACAGAGAAGTGAAGATGATCCTCTTCCCTCGTCCTCCCCATGCCCCCCACCCGCCAAAAAAAAAAATTAGAGCGCTGGGGAGGGCAGAAGGCAGGGAAAGGCTTGAGAAGCAGGGCCATTCTTGGCACTCACCATTGACAAGGCCGTATTTCTGGGCCAGGAGGGCGGCCTGCAGACTTTTCCCGCTGCCCACAGGCCCACATAGCAGCACCCTTGGGGTGAATGGGGCATTTGATCGATGGTTGGTTTGGACGTAGGTCAGAGCTGGAAAGAGAGGATGTGAGGATGACAAACCCAGGTCCTCAAGAAGAGGAGACCAGCTTACAGCACCTCTGCATTGATTCTTTGAACGGCAGTAGTTATTTCTCCTTCACAGCACCATGGAAACCCTCTGTGCATCAGCCCAGTGGCCAAGGGCGAAGCGGCGGGGGAGGGAATTTTGTGGCAGGCCTAGACACCAAGGCGGGCAGGGGGCCATGATTCATAGAGGTCAACCCTCTGAATACTGCCCTGGAATTCCTCTAACACACGGTGCAACACGTTCAGGTTGGAGTGGGGACGGGTGTGGTGTGGCTGGGAGGCTGGGCTTGGGACGGAACGGCACTATAAGGTTGGTAGGTTTCCACACTGAATCCAGGCTCAGCCTCTAATCCAAAGCCCTGGGACTAGGCTGATCTCCTAGGGGAGGTGCACAATGGCTTTCTGCTGGGTGTGCCTGAGTGTCAGACACTGGCTTTGATAAATGCATGAGGCCATACGGAGGCCTAGCATGCAGGGACTTCTAAAGGACTCGGGAATTGGGGGAGAGTAATTTGTGCAGCTGCACTCCAGTGACACCAACTCTGCTGCGAGTCTCCAAAGAGGCAGTGATCAAATAGGTCACAGGGGTGGGCAGATGTAGCTGCGTGGTCCTGGCCTGTGATGTGCCCCTGGCATTTGATGAACAAAGGGGAGTGAGAGACAGGGTGAGTGTCTCCAACAACGAGGTGCCCTGCACTGTGGGGGGCACTGGATGCCAAGGAGCCACAGCGAAAACCCACTGAACATCAAATCACCCGAGCTTGGAAGAGGGCATCTGTAGGAACAGGCTGAACAGGCTGTGAAGGGTAGCATTTTGGGCATCTGAGCCAGGAGAGGGGCCTGCCCCCAAGCCGGCCTTCCAAACAGGGTCTCCTTCCCCAGGTCTCATGTCCTGCCAAGATCCCAGACCATCCCAGGCAAGATCAGCTGTCGGTGGCTCCACCGCTCCTTCCTGCCAATCTGCCTTTGCCAAAGTGCTTCCCGTGAACATTGCCCTGCGCAAGGGGCCAGGTCAGCATGCCTCCCTCAGGATCATGCCACACAAGAGCCACCCACAGATGTGGCGAGTTCCTTGGCCTCAGCACTATTGACAATCAGGGCCAGATGACCCTTTTTTTTTTTTTTTTTTTTTGAGTGGGAGTCTCACTCTGTCGCCCAGACTGGAGTGCAGTGGCCACTCCTGGCCACCGCAGCCTTGACCTGCTGGGCTCCGGCGATCCTTCCGCCTCAGCCTTCCAAGTAGCTGGAACTACAGGCGTGCGCTACCATGCCCGGCTAACTTTTTGATTTATTGTAGAGATGAGGTCTCGCTGCCCGGGTAGGTCTCAAACCCGCAGGCCCAAGCAATCCACTCACCTCAGCCTCCCAAAGGTGCGGGATTACAGGCTGAGCCACCAAGCCCAGCTTCAGATGACCCTTTAAAAAATTTTTTTTATTGTAGAGATGAGGTCTCACCAAGTTGCCTGGGCTAGTCTCGAATCTGTGGGCTCAGGCAATCCATTCGCCTCGTCCTCCCAAAGTGCTGGGATTACAGGCTGAGCCACCGAGCCTGGCCCAGATGACTCTTTGTCGTGAGGGCATCCTATGTATTGAAGGATGTTGGGAAGCATCCCTGGCCTCTACTCACAGGTGTCAGTAGCACAGTCCCAAGGTGTGACAACCAAAAAATGTTTTCAGACGTTGCTGAATATCCCTGGGGGTGGTTGTGAGGGTGGGAGCAAAACTTCCCTTAGTTGAGAACCACTGGGATATGTTCATTGTGCAAATTTTGCACTCTCAACTCTTGGCCAGGTGGTGACTCATGCCTGTAATCCCAGCACTTTGGGAGGCTGAGGTGAGAGGATTGCTTGAGCCCAGGAATTTGAGACCAGCCTAGGCAACATAGCAACACCTCATCTCTACAAAAATTAAAAAAAAAAAAAAAGCTAGGCGTAGTGGTACACGCCGGTAGTCCCCGCTACTCGGGAGGGAGACAGAGGTGGAAGGATCACCTGAGCCCAGAAGGTCAAGGCTGTGGTAAGCCGTGATTGTGCCACTGCACTCCAGCCTGGGTGACGGAGTGAGATCCCAAAAACAACAACAACAACAACAAAGAAACCTCTTTGTAGGATTTTTTTATATTGGAAAAATCATTAGCGCTCCTACAATCCCCTCCTTTTAGAAGACCCAGGTAAATGGAATTGGACTGTCTTTAAGGTTGCCAACATCCTCATCGTCAAACAGCATGTATCAATTGCTAAGGTAAATACCCAACAGGCATAATCTCACTTGTTTGACCCAACAATTCCACGGGGCTGTGTTACTCTTGCCCCATTTTACAGATGTGCCAATTAGGCCCAGAGACTTTGCAGAGCTGGGGCGGCTCTCCCAAACCAACTGCCAAGGGTAACATTCCCCCACTGAGAGAAGCCCCAAGGAAGCAAGTCAAGCAAGGCTCTCTTTATTCTCAGCCCTTCCATAATCCAATGCATCTGAAAAGCACAAATACTACAGGCAAAGTAGCCTGCTTACAAATGATGCTTAATTTACAGTAAATAACTAAGTTAATTAGAAGTAATGATCCCCCAGACGGTCTCAACATCTAATTATTCTTTTTAAAAATATGTGGTTGCTGGATGCACTGCAGAGAGATTAAAAAAACAACACAGAGAGAATTTTGCATTCCAATTTTCAATTTATCTCTCTGCATTATTAATTAATAATAATTAATATTCAGACACTCACATTTTTATTTACAATTCCAGGCATGAATTCTTTATGAACGATCATATGAACTTTTAAATTTAATTAAGTAATTTGGAAGTAATTAATGTGTAAATTCAGAATCATGGCATAAGATAAATGTTGTGGTTGTTTATCTTAAGAGCGGAGTTGTTTGCTACTAAAGACCCTTCCGAGATGCAAAATCACTGGAAAATTAGAAGCCATCATAAGCCTGGCATTTTAAAATTTCATTTTATTTTATTTGAGTCAGGGTCTCACTCTGTCACCCAGGTTGGAGTGAGGTGGCACCATCACAGCTCATCACAGCCTTGACCTCCTGGGCTCAGATGATCCTTCTGCCTCAGCCTCCCGAGTAGCTTGGACTACAGGCGGGCGCCGCCATACCCAGCTAATCTTTTTATTTTTGTAGGGAAAAGGTCTTGCTATGTTACCCAGGTTGGTCTTGAACTCCTGGGCTCAAGCAATCCTTCCACCTTGGCCTCCCAAAGTGCTGGGATTACAGGTGTGCACCACTGCACCCAGCCCAGGATGTGTCACTTTTTACACATCCACCGATTGGTTGACTGCTCCCTTCAGAGAGCAAGGCAGTGCCACTGACACCACCCTGGGGTCTCTTCACAGGAAAGGTGGCAGGGAAGGACAGGAGGAGCTCAGAGGCACCTTTCCAGCAAAACAAAACCTTTCTTGAAGATATTTGAGAGAATATATGAAAAAAGGACTTTGTAAACTGTCAAGTGTCTTCAATAGCTGTTTCTCCCTTCTGTTTTTTTGCAAATACTTCATTTACCCAGCACTGCAGGGACAGGAACAACTGGATTTTCAAATGATCAAAGCTCAAGACTTTTAAAAATTATAATACAGCTACTTTGGGGTAGAATCATTCCAACTTTCCCATGCCTTTCTGGTCAGGATGTTGAATAATAATAATAATAATAATAGCAATGACTTTACTGAGCCAGTTCTCTGCATCAGCTACTGGGCTCATGGTTGTGGATGCGAGATTTGGAGCTTCTCATTTAATCCTCACCGACCTACCCCTGAAAGGAAGGCATAAGTTTTGTTCCTATTTTAGAGATGACAAAACTGAGGCTCAGGGGGGGTCAACAGAGTTACACTCTCCACACACCTTATCTGTGGGGAGGCTCAGATTTATTTTATTTTTTGAGTTGGAGTCTCACTCTGTCACCCAGGCTGGAGAGCAGTGGCACACTCTTGGCCACTGTAGCCCCAACCTCCTGGGCTCAGGTGATCCTTCCAGCTGGAACTATAGGCATGTGTCACCACACCCGGTTAAATTTTTTTTTTTTATGGTAGAGATGAGGTCTTGCCAAGTTGCCCAGGTTGGTCTTGAACCATGGGCTCAGGCAATCCTCTCACCTCAGCCTTGCAAAGTGCTGGGATTATAGGCGTGAGCTACTGCACCTGGCCAGGGCCGAAATTTGAACACAGATCACTTGGTGCCAAAGTCTAGGGCTCAGCCACCACCCCTCCCCAGCACAGGCTGTCTCTGCTGGTTTCTAATGAAGTTGCTTGAACATTTGTTGCCGATGTGGACAACAGCACAGTGCCGAGCGTGGGGCTGCTTCTCTCTGTTCTAAATGGACGCATGACACCTGAGTTGTGATGTGGGGTTTCTAGTTCTTGTGGTGGTGGTTTTTGTTTTTGTCTTAATCTTTATACATTTTTTTCTTTCTTCTTCTACAAGGTCAAGCCCAAACTTCTAGCTACATGTCCCTCCCACCCCATCCCTCATCTCTCCTCCTCCCAACACCATCACTGTCAAATCTGCTGTGGGCCAGAGATGTGACCACGTCTGAGTGCAGGATGTCAGCCCAGGGTCTGCAAGTGGGTGCCCCCAGGAGCCCTGCACACATGCGTTTCTGGGCAAGGAGCCTGGGTCATCTGGGACTTGACTCCCAGGGTCCCAGGCACATTCTAGATACTGGCTGCTCCCACAGTGAGTGACAGAGATGAGGAGGTGGAGTACTTGGGTGCCCAACCCTCGGACACGAGTCCAGGGTGGGGCTGCGCGCCTGGGCTTACCCTGGTAGAAGACGTCCATACACGGCTGGTCTGCACTGATGACTTTCAGGATTTTGGGGTAAGAGGGGAGAATCCTGACGATGTTCCTATGATACTCCAACAGTTTCTGAGCTGTCTCCAGCTCCGAGATACCCTCTGGCACCATCAGACGGTTCTGGACTTCAGTTTCGGGGGGCCAGTCAAAGGTGGTATGATAAATCTCTGCAAGGAGAGAGGTGCATGGTTAGAATCATCCACCCAGGGGCCATATGCAGGCGGGAACTGTGACTCCCAGAGACATGGCTGACCAAGTTAGGACTGGTGCCAATACCAGCACTTCTAGACTGGTGTTGGCTCTGGGCCTGCTCTGTTGTTTGTTTGTTTTTTTAATATTAGGAGCAAGGCGTCACTATGTTGCCCAGGCTGGTCTTGAACTCCTGGACTCAAGTGATCCTCCTGCCTCAGCCTCCCAAAGTGCTAGAACTATGGGCATGAGCCACTGCACCTGGCAACTATTGTTATTGTTGCTATGATAATGCCAATCAGTGCAGGGCAAGGTGCCGTGGATTTCTGAGCAATTCCTCTGCGCCAGGCACTCTGATATGCACCCACCCGCAGACTCTCATCCTCACAGCAATGCCATCACAAAGTAGGGTTTGGTGTTTTCATCCACAAGTACAGACAAGAACACTAAATCTCAGAGAGGGACCCCATATCTGCAGCTAGAAAGGGGCAGAGCCAGGGAGCCACAAACCCAAGTCCATCTGCCAGTAAAGCCCAAGCCCCAGAGGTCAAGGGCACTCCTACTTCCTCCAACCCTCCAGAACTGTCTGGTCTTTAAGACCTAGCTCGGGGGTTCCCCCTCCTTAGCATCTGCCGATGTTCCTAGGTGATGCCCATGCCCCACCCTTCTGTATATGTATACCAAAGAACACAGGGGCACGGAGTTTGTCTCAGGGAGATATAGACATCCCCTGGTTCCTGAATGGGTTCAAAGTCTGGCTGACCAGTGTCACCATCCACACCTGGCTTTGGTTCTGCCACAAACAAGGCACCTCCTCTAACCCAAACAGGACTCTGTTTCCTCATCAGTCAAAATCTATCACCTCCCAAGTATCTTCCAGCTTGGAGCCCAGCCTGTGGCATTTGAGCCTCTGCTTGCCTGGGTGGCCTCTCACAAAGCCCTCTGAGAACCCCTCCGCATGTGCTCAGGAAATGACAGCCAGGGCCGTCAAGACGACTGACTCTGAAACCCCATGGGGTGGGGGCAGGGCGGGGGTGCTACAGCCATACCTCCGGTCTGAGGGTCGATTCTCTTCCCCAGGTTTCTCTCGATCAGGACGGTGTCTGACGCACTCAGCACGACTGAGCAGAGAAGAAAAGGGGCGAGACCAGGCATGTCCAGCAGCAGGGGCCACACATTTGAGTTTCATGGGCCAATAACTTATTTTATGCTTGTTTTTGCTGCATAATGACATTAAAACAACGACCACCTCCCATCCCCATAAAAAAAAAAAAAAGATCTCCTTAACATTCAAACACAAAGAACATTGTCTCGGGGCAGAGGACAGCCACGATTAAACACTTCGACTACTAACAAGTTCCATGATCACAGATAAGACTGTAATGGACATCTTTGTGCACGATGCTTCTGCCACATTTCGGATACTCTCCTAGAGTGAGTTCCTGAGATATGTGACTCCTGGGACAAGGAATCAGCAGGATGAAAACAAAACCCCACTTTTCTTAAGAACCAGCTGTGAATACATTCAGCTTTGTGAAGAATTCAACTGTGCTGTGTTCCTTTTCCTTGCTGGCATCTGCATCTCGGACAGTCCCTGGGCTGAGAGTGGGGGCCCGGGTGGGAGTCAGTGGTACCAGCAGGGTGCTCACTCGCCCCACAGCTGCATCCCTGGTGGGATGGCCCTGGGGGAGCTACTCACCCACGTGTCTGGGGGTGATCCCCAGGGTCTGGATCATTAGAGCCTGCTCCCGTGTCTCAGGGATGCCGTCCAGGATCCAGCCCTAGACAGACAGATTTGGAGAGGTGCTCATCTATTTTTATTCCTAGATTTTTTTTAATTAAAAAGGTATATCCTAGCTTTATGGAAACACTGAAACTTTTTTTTTTGAGTGGGGGTCTCACTCTGTCACCCAGGCTAGAGGGCAGTACCATGATCACAGCTCACTGCAGCCTCAACCTCCTGGGCTCAGGTGATACTTCCACTTCAGCTTCCCAAGTAGCTGGGACTACCAGTGTGCACCACCACGCCTGTCTAATTGTTTAATTTTTTTGTAGCGATGAGGTCTTGCTACGTTGCCCAGGCTGTCCTTGAACTTCTAGTTTCAAGTGATCCTCCCACTTTGGCCTCCCAAACTGCTGAAATTAAAGGCACGAACCCCGTGCCAGGTCAACACTGGAACTTTTAAGACAAAAGAAAATAAATGTTTCTGATAATCATATCACACCCCTTAGCAACTACTCTCAGGTTATTATATTCCCTTCTGAGTCTTATGCTTATGGCTACAGTCATAACAAATCCATTTTGTATCCTGATTTTTTCCCATCACACATGTTAGCTACCACAGCATGGCTTCACATCAGCATGGCTCCTCAAAGGCCACAGTTTTCAGTGACTAATCAACATTGCACCAACAGAGTGCACCACAGCCACTTAATTACAACCCACGACTGAACATTTTGACTACTAACAAATTTCACTATGATAAATAATACCGCGATGACCATCTTTGCACATATAGCTCCTTGTGCATATTGGATAATTTCCTAAAGAGAGTTCCTGAGATGTGGGATTACTGGGACAAGGAGTCACCAGGGTGAAAACAAAACTCCACTCTTCTCTTTTTTTGAGTCGGGTCTCATGCTGTCCCTAGGCTGGAGTGTTGTGACATGATCACAGCTCACCGCATTTTCAACCTCCTGGGCTCAGGTGATCCCATCTACCTCAGCCTCTCGAGTAGCTGGGACTATAGGCACATGTCACCGTACCTGGCTAATTTAAAATTTTTTCTTGTAGAGACAGGGTCTCGCTATGTTGCCCAGGTTGTTCTTGAACTCATGGGCTCACTCAATCTTCCTGCCTCAGTCTCCCAAAGTATTGGGACTATAGGCATGAGCCACCATGTCTGGCTGAAAAACCTGCTTTTCTTAAGAATAAACTTTGAATGATACTCTAAGAGACCTGAGTTCAGGTTCTCTCTGCAGCTATAATAACTCATTACAGGGTTGAAATCCTTCAAACACCAGCCCCTTCTTATTACAGCTAGGGAATTTGTTTGGAAGATTCATTTTTACTAACTCTTTAAATCCAATTGTGAAAAAAGTACACAATCATTGTACTCTATGGAAAATACTAGAAAGTGGAAAGAATAATGGAAGTTACTGATAGTACCACCAACCCAAACAAGCCACTGCCAACATTTTGGTATATCTTTTTCTCAGCATCACACAGATATCTTTTCTCATGGGGGCAGCGGATGATGGGGCAGGGAGGAATCACACTGTACAAAATATTTTGTAATCTGTTACTTTCACATAGAAAAAACATTCCGTGGCCAGGCGAGATGGCTCACACCTGTAATGCTAGTATACTGAGAGGCTGAGGCAGCAGGATTGTTTGAGCCCAGGAGTTCAAGTTCAGACTAGGCAGCATAGTAAGACCTGTCTCTGCAGAAAATTTAAAAAATTAGCTGGGTGTGGTGGAACATGGGTGAAGTCCCAGCTTGGGAGACTGAGGCAGAAGGATCATCTGAGTCCAGAAGGTTGAGGTTGCAGTGAGCCATGATCATGCCACTGAACTTCAGTGTGGGTGACAGAGTGAAAACCTGACTAAAAAAAAAAAAAGAAAAGAAAAAACATTTCATTAACATTTTTCCATGTCACAAAGTGCTCATCTCCTGGCATTTCATCCTTTTATTTATTGACAAGAGCTGTTTACATATGAAGAATATTAACATATTTTGGCAAACACTACACAAACCCTTTGAGGCAAACAGTGTTGCCAAGGTTTTCTGCAGTTTGTGGCTTTTTACTTTTGTGTATGGTGCTATTTCGGACACATCAGGCTTTGGCCAAATCAATCAATGTTTTCCTCTGATTATGACATCATGTGTATGCATAAAAAGGCCTTTCCATCGCAAAAGGGGATAAATACTCATTTGCATTTAAATTGTGTTCTTATGCTTTTTACTCTTGACATATAAATATGTAATAGAGTCACATTTTATTTTGTGAATGACATGGATCTATAATCTAATCTGTTTCCTGTGGTCTGCCAACTGTCCCATCATCATCTACAAAACATTTCCCTTTTCCCCGATGGCACTTTTATCATAGTCTTTTTAACTTTAATTTAATTTTTAATTTATTTTTTATTTTTTAGAGTTGGGTTTTCGCTATGTTACCCAGGCTGGGCTCAAGCAATTCTCCCAACTTGGCCTCCCAAAGTGCTGGGATTACAGGTGTAAACCACTGTGCCCAGCTACTTTTATCATAGTCTAAATGCTGATATGACATGGTTCTGGTCTCTGTCTGCCTAGAGATTATTAAATTATTTTCATTTAACTGCTTAAATTTTTGTTTTATAATTTATTGTAATATCTAATAGAATATGCTTTCCTTTCCTTTTTTCCCCCAAAATGTTATTCTTTCAGGTAAACATCAAAAATATTTTGTTAAGTTCCAAAATGGAAATTCGATGAGGATTTTGGAACGACATTAAATGTGTAGATTAATTCATGAAGAATTGACATTTTTACAGTATCAAGTTAACACATTATCTTCTCATTTGCTTAAGATTTTTCTTTTCTTTTCTTTTCTTTTTTTTTTTGAGTTGGAGTCTCACTCTGTCACCCAGACTGGAGTGCAGTGGCCTCTCCCGGCCACTGCAGCCTTGACCTGCTGGGCTCCGGCGATCCTTCCGCCTCAGCCTTCCAAGTAGCCGGAATTACAGGCATGCGCTACCACACCTGGCTGATTTTTTGATTTATTGTAGAGATGAGGTCTCGCTGCCCAGGCGGGTCTCGAACCCGCGGGCTCAGGCAATCCACTCACCTCAGCCTCCCAAGGCGTGGGATTACAGGCTGAGCCACCGGCCCGGCTGCTTAAGTTTTTTTAATGTCCCCCAGCAATGTTTGCATTAAACAACTTCTAAAGTCCTTTCAAGTCCCATGAGTCTAGAGTTACACACACACACACACACACACACACACACACACACACACACACACAGTTTAATGTTTTAGATTTGATATTCAGATCAATTAGTAAAGTGCACTTTGAGCCGGGCTCGGTGGCTCAGCCTGTAATCCCGCGCCTTGGGAGGCTGAGGTGAGTGGATTGCCTGAGCCCATGGGATCGAGACCTGCCTGGGCAACTTGGCGAGACCTCATCTCTACAATAAATAAAAAATTAGCCGGGCGTGGTAGAATGTGCCTGTACTTCCAGCTACTTGGAAGGCTGAGGCGGAAGGATCGCCAGCAGGTCGAGGTTGCGGTAGCCGAGAGCGGCCACTGCACTCCAGTCTGGGCGATGGAGTGAGACTCCAACTCAAAAAAAAAAAATAATAATAATACTGATAAAAATAAAGTGCACTTTGGAAGAGTGAAATGAAACAGCAAATTGCTTCAAGTCTTCATTTTGTAAGGAAGGGAGTGAAGCGACCAGGGGCTGCCACTGAAGTCTCTGACACTGGCTTCCAGAAGGCAGCCCCCACCTTGCTGCAGACCTCTTCCTCTCACGTATTATGAGACCCAGTGGCTCCAGGGTCAGTGGATGGACTGACGTGAACAAACTCAGTCTCAAGGTTACTCATGCCCACCTTATGGACATGGTGTGGGAAAAGGCAAGAGGCGTCTTTCTTTAAAAAATGTGTCCAGGCCATTGTTTTGTTAAACTCTGATGTATCCACGAGGCTCTTTGAGCTATGGCTGCCATGTTTCCTAGTTTTGGCCCCCTCCCCCACCTTGGGGAGGTGAATCCCCTCTCTCTCATTTACTTTCTAAATAAACTATATTTTCTCATCTTAAAAAAAATAAATGCCCACATTTCTTCAATGCTAAAATATTTAGGTTCCAACAGTCTCCACTGACAGTTAAAAAAAACTAAACAAATTTCCAGCCTAAAGGGTACTGGAAAAATCAGGTAAGCTTTCATTAATTTCTTAAACTATACAGGAAGACTCACAGCCATGGAATACCTGGTTTCTAGAACTAATGAAGCAAAAGTGTAAAAAAAAATTTTTTAGCAACCTTTGGCTCCCTCAAGTCCTTGTTATAGCCGGTCAACGACTGGGCCGCAGCTCCTAAACAGAGCGAACATCCACGGCCATGAATAATGCTGCAGGAACCAGGAGACATGGCATCTGAGAACTCCTTTGCTCACAGTTCTGGAAGCCAAACCCACGTTTTCTGAATTTTAGCTAAATTCACACACCTTATTTTTCCTTTATTTGGATGGGGAGGAATTGTGAGCCCATTGATTGCTTCTTCTAGTACAAGGGCTGGTAATTCTGTTTTGAGGCCCTTTTTGAAGCTGGAAGGTTGGAACTCTGTCTGCTTAGCGCTGAGAAAGACCTCTGCTTTTAATATTGCATTACTGAGCAATCATTATAATCTCGCCTATAAATTTGCAGCAGCTATCAGTATGTGGTCCAAAGCTTTTAGAACTATTCAGGGGAACAGCTCTCACTGACTTCTCACTGGAGAAAGCGGGACTTCCAATTACACAGGAAAAGTGCAGCAAAATGAGGAACATCTCCCTAATTAGCCTGGCCTCACTGGTGTGTCCTGGTGCGGATGTGAACATCTAGAAGGACGAAATGGGGCTTGGAAGTGAGCCCCAGGTCCCCCCTCTTCAGGTCTGCTCCTTCTGACATGGGGGGAGTGGCACGATCACTCAGGTGCTAAGAAACAAGGTCCCGAGGAAGCCCTGGACCAGCACCCACGACCCCTTAGAGAAGCCCCACTTTCCACCGGAAGGCAGCTGTGGACAATTTTATCCTCCACCGGCCACATTGGCCCACATGGGTCCACCTGGAAGGGAAGGTACCTTGACCACAGCCTCTGTGTGAGGACAGGTCGGTCCTAGAGCATCATAAGGATGGACACTCCAGGCTTTAGCGCTCAGAAGAGATTTTCCTTCCCAGAGCTCTTGCATTTAAGGGGGTTATGCGCTCAGTTGCAAAATGGGCTGCGCTTTCAAGGGGAACCGGCGGATTTGGCTGGGAACACTTTAATGGCTGCAGATTCTGGCAAGGCAAGAAGTCATCAATCAGTAAATAGCATTCGACGACTGCCATGATGGGACGCAAAGACGTTCCCAACAATCCTGCGTTGCGAGGTTTGTGGGTCTGACGTCCAGGAGAGGCTCGGTGTGGAGGTATCAGTCAAGCCCTAATTAGAATACATTATCCATCTTCCTGACACTTCAGTGAAATGTCTATTCCACTCCAAGCCGCAGCTTTGTTCAGAGCAGGTTAATTGATATTCTGATGCCTCCGCTCACCATACCCCCGTGGCTCGGTTCTGTTTTATCACACATCAAAAAGGCCGTATGCTCAGGGCACTCCATGCACCAGCGCAGAGCTGGAGGTCTGCACAGCTGCGAGGGGTATGGTATCACAGGAGGGACAAGCACCGAGCAGATGTCACAGATGAAAAAAAGGAAAGAAAAGAAGCCAGCCAGCCTAGGGAACTTGGCGAGGCCCAGCAGAGCGCGGCCTGACGCGGCACGAGCCGTCCTGCTTTGTGCAAACACTGGCCTTTTTTGCCCTCCTGACTATTATTAAAGCGCAATTAGCAACTTCACATGGGAAGGCTCTGTTGCCCTCTGGGCCTCTGCCTTTTTGATGCGTTGCCTTTCCTCTCCTCCCCTCTCCTCCCAAGACCAGAGCGTGGGCGTTCCCCTGGGTGCTGCCCCTGATCCGGCTACCAGCTCCGGCTGCAGACTCCATCTGAGGCATTCCCTGGGGCTGCATGCTGATTCCTTGCAGTCCCAAGGAGGCAATCTGAGGCTGAAGAGTTGGATTCAAGAAATCAGATTCACTCAGCTCCAAGTCTGGACCAGAGCAAGCATCAAAGAGGTGCCACAGACCCAATGTCGCCCAATGAAATAGTAGGTGGTTCCCAACATACGAAAGGAAAGAAAAAGAGGTATTTGACCAATCAGAAGAGAAATGCATCTTTTTTTTTTTTTTGAGTTGGAGTCTCACTCTGTTGCCCAGGCTGGAGTGCAGTGGCATGCTCACGGCCACCCCAGAGATGACCTGCTGGGCTCTGGTGATCCTTCCACCTCAGCCTTTTAAGTAGCCAGAACTACAGGCGCATGCTACCATGCCTGGCTAAGGCAATCAACTCACCTCAGTCTCCCAAAGAGCTGGGATTACAGGCTGAGCCACCGAGCCCAGCGAGAAATGTATCTTAAAAGGTCCAGTTTGGGACCAGGTGTGGTGGCTCACCCCTATAATCCCAGCATTTTGTGAGACTGAGGCAGGAGGATCGCTTGAGCCCTGGAGTTCGAGACCAGCCTGGGCCATATAGCAAGACCTGGTCTCTATTTTTTAAAGAAGAAAAAATACATAAATTTTTAAAGAAAAGGTCAAGTTTGGGATGGTGATGTGTTCTAAAGCCAGTCAGCAAGAATAAGGAGACTACTTTGATGAATGCACAGAAGTAGATGTCAAATTGTTCCAGTATCACTTATGTTGGTTTATGTAAAAACATGGAAACCTTAGCCTGTGTAGAGCCCGAGGATGCCTTCCTCGTTCAACTCACCTGAAAGATGACTAGCAACAATGTTTATTTCAGAGTTTAACCTAGAACAACATACGACTACTGCTGGCGTTTCCATGTTCAACGTGTATGATTGTGGCAGGGTGTGTCCTGGGCTTTGCCTGCCATTTCTGGGCAGAGCCCAGCAGTGGTCATGCTCATACAAAGCTGAATCACGCAGGAGTGATTCTCCTATTTAGGAAAGTATTTTCCTATTTAGAACAGCCAGCAGTGCTGAATCCCACTAATCAGTTGCTAATCAATGACGTGATGTTTTGATACAAATGTGCAATGTAGGAAGATCATCACTCCTAGGTCTGCAGGTTAAAAGCCAGTGATTTCCAGAGTGGCAAAATCCGGTAAAGCACAGATGTGAGTGTCCAAGAGACTTTTTATCACATGGTTAAAAAGTATTTTGAGTTAGAGTCCCGCTCTGATGCCCAGGCTGGATTGCAGTTACCACATCCTCAACCTCCTGGGCTCAGGCGATCCTTCCACCTCAGCCCCCCAAGTAGTTGGGACTACAGGTGCTCGCGACCATGCCCAGTTACTTTTTTTATTTTTTGTAAAGATGGGGGGGGGTCTCATTATGCTGCCCAGGCTGGTCTTGAACTCCTGGGCTCAAGCAGTCCTTCCACCTCGGCCTCCCAAAGTGCTGAGATTACAGGTGTGAGCCCACCATGCCTGGCAAAAATATTTAAAATTTAAATTCACTTCAAATGTCTATGGTGTCCCAGAAATCACTGCATGGAAAGAGACACAGTTTGAAGACCCCAATGTCCCCAAATAGGCCAGTCTCACCCCAGCTCTGAGGCTGGAATGGTGCCAAGATAGCCTGATGCAGAGATAATTCACTTTGGAGATTCACATTTAGTTCTCCATTTCAGACACAGTGGGCTCTGGGAGAAAGTGACAGACACAGATAACCCACATCCAGGGTCTGTTCATTCAACACTTTAGACTGTCTGTGGTGTAGGCCCACCTCTAGAAACAAGAGTAGTCCTGGAAGGTTCAGGTTTATCATGATGGTGAGAAGCAGGGACTTTGGAATTAGACGTGTGCCACAGTCAAAGTGTGACTTTCAAGCAGTCACTTCAACCCCTCTCGGCCTTGCTTTCCTCTGCAAAATGGGAACAATACTCGCAATCTAGCTCAGAGTTGATGGATCATTAAATGAGGGCTATGAACAAATAAACAAATAACAACAAAACAACTGTAGTACCTGGCAACAAAGAAATGACTCACAGTTAACTAGTTTTAGCATTATAATTTTGAGAAAGTAAACTACGTTGTTTTTCTCCACCTACTTTCAGAAAGGAATCCTACTTAAGTTTGTATAATGTAATCCAAACACTTTGTTTGAAAAGGCAAGCTCTTAGAAACAGGAGGAACTGGCACTCCAGATGTGAACTGAGGGAAGACCTTTAATTAGAAAGGACTTGGGACAGACAACTTCCTTTCCTTTGCTTCCCTTCCTTCTAACAGAACTTGGGACAGACACATTTCCTTCCTCCCTCCCTTACTTCCTTTCTGAGACCAGATCTCACTAGGTTGCCCAGGCTGGTGTCAAGCAGTTCTCCCGAGTCTCCCACCTCAGACTTCTGAGTCACTGGGATTATAGGCATGTGCCACCTTTCAATTAGAAGGAGGGGGTCTAGTGACAGCTACTGCAGACTCTATCCGCAGTGCACTCATGCTACTTGCCATCGCTTGACCAGTTGCGCTCCCCTGAGGGGAGTTTGATCCTCCTCTGGAAACCCATGTGACTATTTCCTTATCTGGAAAACAAGAATCATGATGATAGGACTAGCACTGTGTAGTGTTTAGAATTACATGCAATGATGAGCCAGGCATAGTGGCTCACACCTGTAATCCCAGCACTGTAGGAGACCTCTGGAGGGAAGGATCGCTTGAGGCCAAGAGTTAGAGGCTGGCCTGGGCAACATAGTGAGATCCCCTCTTTACAAAAAATAAAATTAGCTACTCAGGAGGCTGAGGCAGGAGGAACACTTGAGCCTAGGAGTTTGAGCTATGCAACGAGCTATGAATGCACCACTGCACTGCAGCATAGGTGACAGAGACTCCATGTCTAAAACAATAAATAACTTTGATAAACAATGTACCTGCCAGGCTTGGTGGCTCAGCACTTTGGGAGGCCAAGGCAAGAGGATTGCCTGAGCTCAGGGGTTCAAGACCAGACTGGGCAACTTGGTGAAACCTTGTCTCTACAATAAATCGCAAACTAGCCAGGCATGGTAGCACACACCTGTAGTTCTGGCTATTTGGAAGGCTGAGGCAGAAGGATCGCCAGAACCCAGCAGGTTGACACTGGGGTGGCTGTGAGCATGCCACTGTACTCCAGCCTGGGCAACAGCCTGGGCAACAGTTTGAGACTCCAACTCAAAAAAAAAAAAATAATAATAATATCTAAACTGGTATCACAATGTCTGGCAGACAGTAGGTCCTTAATAAATGGTAAGGGGCTTTTTTTTTCAGCCTCCTGGTAAACACCATGCTTCTCATAGTTGACAACTAATTTGAACAACAGACCAGGCCAGGCACGGTGGCTCATGCTTGTAATCCCAGCACTTTGGGGAGGCTGAGGTGGAAGGCTTGCTTGAGTCCAGGAATTCAAGACCAGCTTGAATAGCTAGCTCTCAGCTCTAACAACAACAACAAAAAAAAAAGTCAAAAAATTAGCCAGGTGTGGTGGCATGCGCCTGTAGTACTGGCTACTCAGGAGACTGAGGCAGAAGGATTGCCTGAGCCCAGGAGGTCGAGGCTGTGGTTGAGCCTTGGTTGTGCTATTGCACTCCAGCCTGGGCAACAAAGTGAGATCCCGACTCCCTCCCCAACAAAAAGCAGACCAAACTCAGCCTGAGAGGGGGAGAATGAGGAGCTGGTGGCCTTCTGCCCCGTCCTCTGTCCCCTGCCCTCCTGCTGTGGGTGTCCCGCTGCTCTGGGAGGCTGGCTCGCGTCTGACCTCTGACTCTGCACTCAGCCTTCAAAGAGTCACGGGGTTGGTGGTTCTGAGTCCACTCCCATCTCCATCCCTGTGCCTCTCTAATACTCTCTCCTGCTCTGAGGTCCACTTGCATCCGCTCAGATCTCAGGCTCTGCCCTGCAGCTCGACCACCTCTTTCTCCTCCCTGACTGCAGGGAGGGGATCAGATGATATGTTGCATGCCACAAAGCGCATCAGAACACTCACTCCTCTCTCCACAGAGTGCTGCTGCTTGGCCTGCAGACAGGCGGTTCGCACTGCCCTCAATGAGTCTCGTGTCACACCACCAACCGGCCATGTCCCAGCACTAGGGTCCAGAAACACCCACAAGTAAGGGGGTGACAAGGGTGTACTCACTGCGCTCTGCCCATGCCGCACCAAGCCCTCTGAAGCCCTTGCCTGGCTGTGCTGCAGCCATAAGTTTTCTGAGTGGTGCGCAGACCTCCCTGCAATCCGAACTGCATTTGTATTAGAAGAACACACAGCCAGGGCCTCGGCAGAGTTGTTGATCAATAAAACCGCGCTCCTCGGAGGAGGCAAGTGACATCTATAAACCCGCGAGTGTCAAAACTGCAGCAAGAAAATCCTGTGTTCCTACTGTCAGTGGGATGAAAGCGGTGTAATTAATGCCAGCCCAATGACACCACAAGGAGAAATAAAACAAACAGCTTGTGGTTCTGTGGACCAGCATTCGGCTCCTCCACCCCGTGAACAATTCCACTATAAAATACCGACTTGCGTTATGGGCAGGAAAGCATAAATCTGTGACCAAAAGGAGAAAAAGACTCGAGGAACCCACCAAGTAAACTGTAAACTTCTGGTTCCATAGTCGAAAGTGGGCTACATCCTCTCCCTTTTATTATAAAATAACTGACAGTCTCCATGATGTTACATGAGGCCTAAAAACAGTTAACCTGGGAACACGACGTAGAATTTTCCATTTTGTGTCAAGGACCACTCCCCTCCCCAGCCGATACAATCACTTGTGGGGCTGGGGGCCTGGCCTTTCTTCCGGAGCGAGTCAGAGACCTTCTGCCTGATTCCAGGAATATCTAGGGATGGGGTCAAGGTACAGCAGAATGGTCAAGGTTTTATGTTTGATGATGGCATTCATTTTTTTTTTTTTTTTTTTTTGAGTTGGAGTCTCAAACTGTTGCCCAGACTGGAGTGCAGTGGCCGCTCCTGACCACTGCAGCCGCGACCCGCTGGGCTCCGGCGATCCTTCTGCCTCAGCCTTCCAAGTAGTTGGAATTACAGGCACGCTACCACGCCCGGCTAATTTTTTTGATTTATTGTAGAGATGAGGTCTCACCTGCCCAGGCGGGTCTTGAACCCCGGCTCAGGCAATCCACTCACTTCAGCTTCCCAAAGTCACGGGATTATAGGCTGAGCCACCGAGCCCGGCTCGATGGCATTCTTTCTTCAGCTCTGGAACGAAGATTATGCGGAAGCAGACATTTTGAATCTGGTGCATTTCTGGAAGGTCTGTTTTGTTTTTTTTTTTGGTAACATATATATATCACTTTTTGGGGTCAATGGGTGTTGCAGCCTCCTAGTCTGAAGAAGGGAGATGATGACAGCTCTTAGCACCTATCTGTCTCCTGCCAGGCCTCTGTGTTGAGCCTCACACCATGTAGAACAGATGCCATTGAAAACTTCAGAGGACAGTCATGCAAATTCAATGGGAAAATGCATCAGAGCATGGTGTCGTGTCCAGAGCACATTAGGGGCCAATAAATGTTAGCTGATTGAAGCCGGGCTTGGTGGCTCAGCCTGTAATCCCGTGCCTTTGGGAGGCTGAGGTGAGTGGACTGCCTGAGCCCTGGGTTCGAGACCCGCCTGGGCAACTTAGTGAGACCTAATCTCTACAATAAATCGAAAATTAGCCGGGTGTGGTAGTGCGCGCCTGTAGTTCCAGCTACTTGGAAGGCTGAGGCGGAAGGATCGC
>NW_007088187.1:127776-164797 GCF_000164805.1 Carlito syrichta
AAGGATCGCCGGAGCCCAGCGGGTTGAGGCTGCGGTGGCCAGGAGCAGACACTGCACTTCAGTCTGGGCGACAGAGTGAGACTCCAACTCAAAAAAAAAATGTTAGCTGACCGTTATCTGTATCGTCATCTTTTTTTTTTGAGTCAGGGTCTCACCCTGTCGCAAGCACAATCACAGCTCACCGCAGACTCCACCTCCTGGACTCAGGCGATCCTTCTGCCTCAGTCTCCAAGAACCTGGGACTACAGGTGCGTACCACCACACCCAGCTAATTTTTTTTTTTTTTTTGGTAGAGACTAGGTCTCACTATGCTGCCCGGGCTGATGACTATTTTCTAACACAAAGCAAAGTATGAAGTAGTGGAATTCTTCTATTCAGAAGGGATCCTCTCATTGTTCTAACCCAGCTCATCTTGCATGAGAAAAGCATCTTTTTTTTTTTTTTTTTTGAGTTGGAGAATCACCCTGTCGCCCAGACTGGAGTGCAGTGGCACACTCCTGGTCACCGCAGCCTCAACCTGCTGGGCTCCGGCGATTCTTCTGCCTCAGTCTTCCAAGTAGCCGAAACTACAGGCACACGCTACCACACCTGGCTAGTTTTTTATTTATTGTAGAGACGAGGTCTCGTCAAGTTGCCTGGGTGGGTCTCGAACCTGCGGGCTCAGGCAATCCACTCGCCTCAGCTTCCCAAAATGCTGGGATTACAGGCTGAGCCAATGAGCCAGGCCAAGAAAATCACCTTAAATCTGTCTACCTTAGATCTCAGTGCTAAGCACTTGGCTCGTATTATCTCATTTAATCAGCAAGTGCACGACAGTTGTTACAGCACCCTAGAGTCCACGCTGCCTGTCTAAAAGTGACAGGGCACTCCATGCAGATATGCTGCGGCTTGAACAGGCTCCCCCAGCAGTTCCTGTCTGCATCTCCCTAGCTGCTGCCTGCCAGCCCAGACAATCGAGGGACAGTTCAGGCCAGTGAACACAAGTCATGTGTAGGGCCCATAAAAATCACATTCCTGGCCCATGAAGGCCCTGCATTTTGATGAGTAATAAAACTCTCCCCACCTGATGAGCTGTCGTCATTGGGCACAAGGCTTTCCTTTGCCCTGTAGCTGGGCAGGGGTGGGATGAGATCCATACATGGAAACATTTTTCTCTTAGCCAGATATTTTGCAGTCTGTGACATTCCAATCTGTCTGGTTCTGGTGACACCAAAGTGCCTTTGTCCAGGGGTCCAGCACAAGCTCACAGTCTGGCCTGGCAGTCAGGTAACCAAGAGCCTCGGTGGGTACCCTGTAAAATGCCCCCACTCTCCTAGCCTGCTTGTCCTCTAACCTCAGCCAAGGCCTCAGTTTCCCTTTTGGTAAAAGATTTTAGATAGGATGATTTCTGAAGATGGTTTTTAAAAAGACATTGACAAGATAAATTGGAATTCATTCACAAGGCATGATCACTTGTATGTAACGCATTTATTTAATGTTTTAAAGTCAAGCATCCTGGTAGTTGACTCTTGTTATAGTTGATTAAAGGAATGAAAAAGGAAAATATGAGAAAATCTCATGGCACAGGGCACCAAGATCAAACTGGAACACTGGTTCTCAAAAACTTGAACCCCAGGTTCCATGGTGCACCAATACCCTTAGGGTGCAGCAGTTGAACTTGCTCAAAGTGTGTGAGACCAAAGCCAAATGGGAAACTTGAAAGCACTAATAACAGAAATAATCTTAAAACACAAGGAAGGCCGGACTTGGTGGCTCAGTCTGTAATTCCAGCACTTTGGGAGGCCGAGGCAAGTGGATTGCCTAAACCTGCGGGTTCGAGACCTGCCCAGGCAACTTGGCAAGACCTCGTATCTACAATAAATAAAAAATGAGCCAGGTGTGGTAGTGCGCACCTGTAGCTCCAGCTACTTGGAAGGCTGAGGAGGAAGAATCGCCGGAGCCCAGCAGGTCAAGGCTGCGATGGCCAGGAGCATGCCACTACACTCCAATTTGGGTGACAGTGAGACTCCAACTCAAAAAAAAAAAAAAAAAAAGACACAGGGAAGAAAGTCTCCACAGATCTCCACAAGTCCCATAAAACAAAGCCAGGACAACAACTTCAACTATTCTTTCCAAAGAAGCTGAAGGCAAACATGTTCCTGTCATCAAAACTGTCATTGAGACATCCAGATTCGACTGCCTAGGTCTGGAGGATTTCATTTATTTTTTATTTTTTTATTTTTTGGGTTGGAGTCTTACTCTGTCGCCCAGGCTAAAGTGCAATGGCACGCTTATGGCCACCCCAGCATCGACCTGCTAGGCTCCAGTGATCCTTCCACCTCAGCCTTCTAAGTAGCCAGAACTACAGGTGCACGCTACCACACGGGCTAATTTTTGATTTATTGTAGAGACGAGGTCTTGCCAAGTTGCCCGGGCAGGTCTCAAACCCACAGGCTCCTCAGCCAATCTACTCACTTCGGCCTCCCAAAGTGCTGGGATTACAAGCTGAGCCATGGAGCCCGGCCTGCCTGGAGGATTGTAAACACCCTCCCCTCCTTGGGCCAGCAGCAAGTTGGGATAGGATTTCACTGCCATGGTTTTGCAGAACCGGGGAACTACTCAGCAGCATTCATTCATCTGTTCCACAAATATCCCTCCAGCATGGAGTCTATGCTACATACCTCATGAAAGGTGGGGGATCCTGTCCCAACCTCTCAGAGCTTGCATTCCTAATTCTAACCGTAAAAGTGCAGAGGAGGAAAGCAGAATACTGTGAGCACAGGAAACAGGAAGCCAGGCCTCGTCTGGGGCTGGGTGAAGTCAGGGGAGGTCTCCCTGAAGAAGTGACCTTAAGTTGACACTGAGGAGAGAGAAGCACTTGTCCAACTAAGGGCTAGGGACAGCTTAGACAGTGAAAAGAGCATTGTGTAGTCATTTTCCGTTGCTGAGAAACAATCTTAGTGGCTTAAACAATGCACTTATTATCTCACAGTTTCTGCGGGCAGGAGTCTGAGCACAGCTCACCTGGGTTCTCTGCTGAGAGTCTCAAAAGACTGCAGTCAAGGTGTTGGCTGGGCTGTGTTCTCACCTGGAGGCTCAACTGAGGAAGAATCCTCTTCCCAGCTCATTTGGGTTGCTGACAGACTCCACTTCCTTGCTGCTGTCTGACTGAGGGCTCTGGCTTCTTGCTGGCTGGGGGCTAGAGGCCACTACCGTTCCCAGCGACCACCCATGTGGGTTTCTCCAGCATGGCTGCCCACGTCATCCTTCCAGCGAGGAGGGTCTCTCTCTCACATTCTCACATAACGTGGCATAACCACAGGAGGGACAGCCCCTCGGCTTTGCCACATTCACAGTCCTGCCCACTTTGAGGGACTACATAAGGTGCGAATACCAGGAGGTATGACATCACCAGGAGTCATCCAGGAGCAAAGGCCCTGAGCAGGGCAGGGGCAGGTTGAGCTGGAGGACTGAAGCCACCGTGTGGGTGGATGAGAGAGGCCAGAGATGATGCCAAGCTGCAGGTAGGCCAGGACATGCGGGCTCCAGGGATACATGTTAGGAAGAATGGGAAGAGTGAGTGGAAAGCACAACCACATCTGTTTCCAAATGACAAATGCTTCTCTATGTAAAAACCATCAGAAGAATGCACTTGCAAGAACACCAGTTGCCTCCAGGGAAGGGAACCAGGTGGCTGGGGAACAGGAGCAAGAAGCGGACTTTGGAGTGTTCTGAATTTAGAACCACATGAATGAATGTATTGTGGTTAAGAAATAAATTCATTCATTCTTTATAAAGCTATCCCTTAGGTGGCAGTGTGAAGAAAGGATTGTGTGGCAGTGTGAAGAAACCCAGGTGGCTGCAGGGACATGGGTTAGGTGCCAAACAAAGGGAAGGGAGTCTTAGTAATCCAAATAAAACAGAGGACAAATGGCGACCATGGTCAAGGTAAAAATGCAGACTCTCTTTGGTATGGAGCCTTTCCTGCCATGCTTCCAGAACTCACTGCCTTCCCTCTTAGCTATCCTTTGCCCTACAGATGTGATCTGAAGATCTGGGCACCTTCTGACTTCAAGGACTAACAAATGGCTGATGGGTCTCCAACAGGTAAAGCCAGCTCCTTGTGCTAGTTCCATTACAAAGTGCTCACTTCTCTTTCTCTAATGCATTTGATGGTCACTTAAAAAAAAATTCTTCAAAGAGATTGCATTAGACGCCCCCCCCCCAAGAAAGAAAAAGAAAAGGAAACCTCCAGTATTAACTACAGAATCCTGATGGGTTATGATTGCATTATTTTTCCCTGAACACTATTCCCTGCATTCTTTTTTGTGCTCTAAATTACCAATTCCAGTCCCTGTGTAGCTAAATAATAATAATTACCATATAAATGAATATGCATATATGTCATTTTTCTCCCTAAAAGCAAGAAAGCCTGTTTATTTTGGATGAGGGTTTGTTTTGTTTTTGAACAACCAAAGCACATAATTAGAAGCCTAACCTCTTACTCTTGAAATCCTGTCTCCATCGGGAAGAGATGAAAAGGTACTGGATGCCCCTTGAAGGTTCGGAGAAATTTAAAACAAATTGAAGAGACATTTCTTTACTCTGCAGGTAGCAGTGGCTTGGACATGATTGGAATCACAGAACTGTAAGGCTAGAAGGGATTTCCATGCTCAAACCCAACCCTGTGGTTTTGCAGAGGGGAAACTGAGGCCTGAGGAAGCAACACTCTCACTAAAGTAACACTGCCCATGCCTTCATTAGGTGCAGCCTTTGAAACAAGAACAGGGTGGCCAACAGCAAAATGCTGTGTCCGCATCTCAGTTCTGGAACTTACTGTGGGACCTTTGGGCCAGACCAGATGTCCAGACAACAGCTACTATATCATCAAAATATTATAGAGTCACTATATATTAATTATAAAACAATATAATCCTATACTGTATGACTAATACTTATGTCTATAAGAATGTAATTGATATTGTCAATCAATAATACTAACAATAAATGTCATCATTCTTTTGATGATGGTGACAGCTGCTGGTGAAGACTTGGTCCTGTACTCTGCCTACACTGTAGGTACACTATGCAAAGAAGCTGTATAGACAAAGCTTTTAAATAAGCTCAAGAAGGGATTATAAAAGTTAAATGTGGCCTATGTGGTGGCTCATGCCTGTAATCCCAGTACTTTGGGAGGTCGAGGTGAGAGGATTACTTGAGCCCAGGGGTTTGAGATCAGCCTGGGCAACACAGCAAGATCTTGTCTCTACAAAAATTAAAAATTTAAAAATTTAAAAAACCAGCCAGGCATGACGGTGCATACCTGTAGTCCCAGCTACTTAGGAGGCTGAGGTGGGAGGATTGCCTGAGCCTAGGAGGTCAAGACTGCTGTGACAGCCTAGGCAACAGACTGAGACTCCAACTAAAAAAAAAAAAAATGCAGGTTTGAAAGACTATTCTAGATCACTGAAGGCATGTTTGGGATATCCAGTTGAAATAACAGAGAGAACCACCAAATTTTCTCCAGAAGCCATCATTCAGTGACATACAGAGATTAAAAAAAAAAAAAATTGGAAAAAGAAACCTGTCCAGGCCAACTCGATCCTCTTTCTAAACCATGCAGCTTTCTTAGACTCTGGAACAGGGAAGAAGGGCAGCACAGCTTCAAGGGGCATATGTAGCCACTGAGATGCACAGATTACCACTTGACAAGCCCGCCCAGCACCCTCCACCTATTCTAGTTGGAATGCTTACATGCCAGAAACATTTAAGCTGGGATGCAGTGACTTGTAAAAATAATTTACACAACACAGTATTACTTTACATCTTTTGAGGCTGGAAAGGACGACGACTTATGGGGTGGCTCAGTGATATCTACATGCCTCAGCTTCTATGCCAGCAGTTCAGGTCCCCATGACATGACAGTGTGTTTCTCCCTTCCTTTCTGTCTTCCATCCCTGCCTCCCTCCCGCCCATGGCCTTCCCCTTCCGCAATAGTTAGGAGTCACCGATGCCCCCTCCATGGCCAGGTCCCTCCTCCTGCTGCACTCAAGTCCATCTCCAGCCAACATTGTGACTACACTTTTGCTTATTTATTTGATTTGTTGACTGTCCCCCCATGACTAGAATTTTTGCTCCTTGAGGGCAAGGTGTTTAACTCTTCTGTTCACTGCTTTGGTTCCAATGCCAAGACGAGTTTTTCGGTACAGGTTAGACATAGATTAAGTTTCCTGGTATGCAATTTAAATTACAATAGGGTCAGCATTCAGACATCTTTCTTATCTGTACATGACCTTCATCCAACCGACCAGGTATACCAGACCTGACCACCTTGCGGGCTGGAATGTATGGATCTACCAGTGCAGTGAAGCACGGAAACAATAGGGAATTACCCAAAACACAGACAGGATGTTCTAAGAAAAGCCCAAGTCTAGTTAGGCAGCAACTTTCATTATTTAGAAGGTCCTTGTGACCTTAGAAGGTAGAGATATGGTGATCAAAACTCAAGACCAGACACCTGCAACCCACCCCTCAGCTCATGATTTGCTTAATCACGGTTATAAAACTATAGAAAGCTTGTCAAATGCAAGCATGTGTCCTTTCTCTTAAGGCACCCATGCCTGTTGGGTATGTCTCTTTCTTTCTAATAAATTCTGTCTTAAACTATACTTGGGACTCACTCTGAAATGCTTTTCTGTGGTGAAGTCAAAGAACCCAAGAAGCAAAAACACACTGCACCCCACCCAGCATCAGTGCTAAGAAGAGTAAAGATCTGTTGCCTATGAGAACAAATGAATGAATGAATGAGTGCTTTCAGGAAACACTGGCTGGGGAGGTCAACAAATCGTGGCAAGGTATCTGGTAATGATAGCAGTGGAGGGACATGGCAGGTTATAGGGGAACATGTGGCGGTCTGTGAATGGCACAAAATATGACAGGGAGTAGATGGTCTTTCCATAGCCTCAGCACTCTTCTCCAGGGGTGCAGAGCATAACCCTGGAGCTACAGGTCAAAGTGCCAGCCCTGTGTATCACATGCCTGGGTCTACGCTGACCAGCCCTTCCACATCTGACCGTGTGGCTCTGGGTATGCCTTAGGCCCTGCATCTGTAAAATGGGGACACAATAACATTGGCTATGTAGGGTCACATGCTGGGCATAGGGACTGGTGCAGGGCTCAGGTGCATGATGAGTTCAGTTCTCCAGCTTTTTCCAGGGTGAGTTGGAGGACCAGAGAAGAAGACCTAGGCTTGTCTGCCCTCCTGCCTGCTGGGACCTCAGAGCCTTCCGCCTTCCAGTGGTCAGCTGGGCTCCAGCTCCCAGCTTCTGCTGCACCAAGGCCGCCAATCAAAGCAAACACTTTTGAGGCCAATTGCGGTGGCTCACACCTGTAATCCCAGCACTTTGAGAGGCCAAAGTGGGAGGATTGCTTGAGCCCAGGAGTTCAAGACCAGACTGGGCAACATAGTGAGACTTCGTCTCTACAAAAAAACAAAACAAAAACCAAAACTAACCAGGCATGGTGGCATGCGCCTATAGGCCTAGCTGCTCTGGAGGCTGAGATGGAAGAATTGCTTGAGCCCAGGGAGTCAAGGCTGCCGTGAGTTGTGATCGTGCCACTGCACTCCAGCCTGGGAGAGAGTGAGACCCCAATTTAAAAAAAGAAAAAAAAGAGCAAACACTCTTGACCAGGAGTCCCTGCTCTAGTTCCTGGATCACAAATGCTGGGGTCATAAGCATCTTTGAGAAGGAGAAGAGGGGTTGTTTACAATCCAGCGTGGGGAAGTCTCGCTGCCTTTGCTAAGACTGAGACAGACAGTGGAGCCATCTCCGCTGGGACTTTTGTTTGGCAGGGGTGGCACTTGGGCTCATGAATATTTTTCAGGAGTACTATTCCTGGGGATAGGAACTGCAGAAGTACTCCTTTCTGGGTGTTTAGAATCAGTGCTAATCAGCTGGGAGTCCTGGTTGCAGGAACTCTTGAGTATGCTGAATTTGAAACATCGCCTGATGTTCAGGACTGTATCCAGCTGTGCTTTTAAACACAGCCCTCACCCCTGCCGAGGGGGTTCTAGTACACTTCAGCCAAAGGATTACCACTCAGCTATATTTGGCCAAATTCGATGAGTAGCTATCACTGATGAAAAGGAGAAAACGGCTTGACTTTAAAGATCCAAGGGAAGAAAAGCAGACTCACTTGAATGCGTCCAGCCTGGTGATGTGTGACACAAGAGTTTAACCTGACCTGGCGAACTTGTAATAAATGATGGATTGAGGCACAGAGCAATTTTGTATGGGAAAGTGCCGGCCTGCTCCAATCAAACTCGGCTACCTGTTCTACCTTTTATTCCCTGACAAAAGATTGGGCGTTTCCCAGATAACAGAGATGGGAACCCTTTAAAAGAGTGACCACTTGATGGGTCAGCTTTTGTTGTTTTTGTTTTTGAGTAGGGGTCTCATTCTGTTGCCCAGGTTGGAGTACAGTGATGCAATCATGGCTCACTGTCACCTCGACTTCCCGGGCTCAGGCAATCCTTCCGCTTCAGCCTTTTGAGCACCATACCCAGTTAATTTTTAAAAATTTTTTTGTAGAGACAAGGTCTTGCTATATTGCCGATGCTGGTCTTGAACTCCTGGGCTCAAGCAACTCTCCCGCCTCAGCCTCCCAAAGTGCTGGGATTACAGGCGAGAACCACCATGCCTGGCTGATGGGTTGATTTTAAGAAAAGTTGCCCTGAGGTTGGTTGAACTGAGTATGGAGTCATGTGGGGGCTGGATTGTCTGGCCCCTGCCTCGGTTCTGGCTGACATTCCCTCGGCCTCAGATGACCCCTCCACAGCCTGCCCCAGTCCCTACCTCTAGCGGCTTCTGTAGCAACCCGACTCTCGCGGGCCTGGTTTCCCTTCACATGTTGTGGCTTCCCCCTCAACCCCCTTCTCACAGTCTTGCCTTGCCTTGCTCATGTGTGGCTCTGTCTCTGAGCGGGCGGTGAGCCCAAGGCACACAAGACCACTGTGCTGGAAGTGGGGACAGTTGGGAGTGGGGGGCAGTAAGGTGCTCAGGTGCAGGCAGGGGTCCCAGCAATGAGGTTAATGCAGTGCCTGCGATAGGCCTTCAATTAGAGTCTGCAGAATGGAGGCAGGTGGGCTTGGGAGTAGCATGACCATTAGTTAAAATGAAAGTCCTTGGTGAAGCTGGCCTTTCTGCCAATGTTCCTAGAGCATGGAAGTTCGCTTTTGTTTGTTTGTTTGTTTGGTTTTTTTTTTTTGAGTTGGAGTCTCACTCTGTCACCCAGACTGGAGTGCAGTGGCCACACCCGGCCACCGTAGCCTCGACCTGCTGGGCTCTGGCGATTCTTCCCCCTCAGCCTTCCAAGTAGCTGGAACTACAGGTGCGCGCTACCACACCCGGCTCATTTTGATTTATTGTAGAGATGAGGTCTCGCCGAGTTGCCCAGGCGGGTCTCAAACTCGCAGGCTCAGGCAATCCACTCACCTCAGCCTCCCAAAGGCACGGGATTATAGGCTGAACCACCCAGCCCGGCTGGGGGAAGTTTGCTTTTTATCAAGAGCTGAAGAGAAAGGACAGACATTTTCGTGATGACATGAAAGTATTATTTACAACAGGGACTGGCTAATTATAGCCCCCAGGCCAGCCAAATCTGGCCTTCCGCCTACTTTTGTTGATAAAGTTTTATTGGCATAGAGTCATGCCCTTTCCTTTACGTATTGTGTGCAGCTGTTTCTGCATTATGTCTAAGTTCAGTAGTATTGGCCAGGTGCAGAGGCTCACACCTGTAATCCCAGCACTTTGGGAGGCTGAGAAGGGAGGATCACTTGAGCCCAGAAGTTTGAGACCAGTCTGGGCAGCATAGCGAGACCCTGTCTCTACAGAATAAAAAAGAAAGAAAGAAAAATTATCCAGGCATGGTAGTACATGCCTGTGGTCCCAGCTACTTGGGAGGCTGAAGCGGAAGGATCACCTGAGCACAGGAATTGGAGGCTGCAATGAGCCACCATCGTGCCACTGTGCTCCAGCATGAACAACAGAGTGAGAGCCCGACTTGTTAAAAAAAAATAGTTGAGTAGTTTTGGTAGAGGCCATATAGGCTGCAAAGCCTAAAATATTGACTATGTGGCCTTTACAGAAAATGTGTGTCTACCCCTGATTTAAAACAGCCTCTGGACTCTGGGCACTTGCCTTCACCTGGACAGAAGACCTTTGGCTCACTGGACAGTTTGAAGTCAGAGGAAAACATACTGCTCAGAGCTAGTTTTGAGCCTCAGACAGCAGCTGGGTTGTCCTCTCGTGATGTAGATGCAGAGACAACCGATGAGAACTGCTACTCATTTACCAGTGTGCTAGAAAGACTGCTGGGTATCCTTTCAGATTTTGGGCCTCCAAATCTTTTTTTTTTTTTTCTTTTCAGTCAGAGTCTCTCTGTTACCCGGGCTGGAGAGCAGTGACACGATCACAGCTCATGGCTGTATCTCCTGGGCTCAGGTGATCCTTAGCCTCCTGGGTATCTGGGACTACAGACACATGCCACCACACCTGGCTAATTGTTTTGTATAGATGAGGTCTTGCTATGTTGCAGGCTGGTCTTGAACTACTAGGACCAAGCGATCCTCCCACCTCAGCCTCCCAAAGTGCTGGGATTACAGGCATCCAGCCCCAAATAATTTTTTTTTTTGAGTCAGAGTATCTTTCTGTCACCCTGGCTGGAGTGCAGTGGCACGCTCATGGTCACCACAACCTTGACTGGCTGGGCTTGGGCGATCCTTCCGCCTCAGCCTTCCAAGTAGCTGGAACTACAGGCACGCGCTACCACGCCCGGCTAATTTTTTGATTTATTGTAGAGATGAGGTCTCGCCAAGTTGCCCAGCTGGTATCAAACCTGTGGTCTCAGGCAATCCTCTCACCTCCACCTCCCTAAGTGCTGGGATTATAGGCATGAGCCACCACGCTTGGCCTCAATCAATTTTTAAATGAGGGACAGGAAGAGAGAGTATGTGTCTGTATGTCTGTGCACGTGTACACATGTATTTTTTTAAAAAGCACACAAATTCTGGTTCTGAGCAAGATGGAGTAAACACCCCCACCTTGTTGCCCCTGCTGGTAGCAGCTATAATGCATGCGTAGAATACACGGGGCAGTTATTAAAGAACTCAAAAAAAAAAGTTACTCAATAGTACTATACTAGGGAAGAAGACTAGAATTCTAAATACTGCCAAGTCAGGATCTCCTGGTCTGGTCTTAGGGCAACCTGAAATCACTAGTGGGCACCGGGTGGAAACAGAGAGGGCCGGGGGAGGGCTGGAAAGGGACTCAACACTCCATGGGGGCTTTGTTTTTTGAGTTTCTCTGTTTCCTCGGGCTCCAGGCTATCCCGCTGAGGCTGTGGTGGCACAGCTGTGACAAAGGGGGCCTGCAGGTGCCTGAAACTCTGAAGGAGGGGATCCTTCTTTCCCAATCCCAAGATAATAGAGCAAAACTCTGCTAATGTTTCCTCTTTCTGCCCTCCTGTCACTTGGCCCTGGTCATGGGGGTAGTCCCAGGAAGCATGTGACAGAGCAGAATAAATAGAACCCCAGGTTTCTGGCTAAAAGAAGAACACCAAGGAAGATGCCAGAAAGGGGAGCTCAGGAAAGTAATGAAGGACAGTTGTTTATGAACTCGAGGGCTCACCCTCAAGCTGTGTATGGGGGAGGGGGGACCAAAATAACCCGGAATTATCTTTGGAAGGGCGGGAACCTTGTAGTGCAGGCTTCCCCTCCTAGGTGAGTGTTCTAGGAACCCATTGGCATCCATGTAGCAGCCAGTGTTGTTGTGGTTGGCTGCGTTTGGCTTCAGTGAATCCATTTTGTAGTGATTCTTTCAGTGTGTTTGCTTATTTCATGATGAGTGATTTATGAGCACAACTGCCCACACTGTGCTAAGTGTTCAGCAGTTTTGGACCAAAAATGACAGGACCCCTGTGCCTCACTCTCCCTACTCACCCGACCTCGCCCTGAATGACTTTTTTTTTGTTTGTTTGCCCAGATGAAAAATGTCCTCAAAGGGAAACATTTTGCCGATGTGGAAGAGGTGAAACAAAAAATGGCAGAAGCCTAAAAGGCATCAAAATGGATATGTTCAGAAACTGTTTTGAGCTGTGGAAAGAGCGTCCCGATAGGTGTATTGCATCCACGGAGAGGACTTAGAAGGTGACTGATGCTTAAACATGTAAGAATAAATACACATTTTTAATAAGTAAATTCTGGGTTCGGGGGGTCCCCCTTCATATGTGCGGGTCTGACTCTAGACAGCATTCCTAGTACACTGAGAGATGAACCACTGTACAGCTCACGGCCAGCTGCCCCAGCATGGCACACACGCAGCACAGAGCTGCACAGCCACTGCACAGGTGCTGAGAACAGGACTGACTCAGAGACCACGCCCAGAGAAGCAGGGGGAATGTGCAGTCTGAGCCCACCTGAATCTTCACCTGCTAAGATAAAAACATTCGCATGGGATTTCAACAAGACCCAGAGTCTCATAACAATAATTTTAAAAATCTATGGTACCAAATTACTTAGCAAGAGTTTTCAAATTTTGCTCTGTAAAAGGCACTGTTAAGAGAACTGGGCGAAGCTAGGCTCGGTGGCTCAGTCTGTAATCCCGCACTCTGGGAGGCTGAGGTGAGTGGATTGCCTGAGCCCGCGTGCAAAGCCCTCCCGCAGCAAGCATCAGTGCCAGCAGATGGGCGCTCTGCTTGCTGTCCTGCTCCTGAGCCCTGTCCTGTCTTCTCCACCCTCCTCTGTGCCCCGAGAGGCTGGCCTCAGTGGAGTGCTTCATTTGGACTCCTGCCTTTGGCTTCACTGGATCTGGCCAAAGAGGGCACCAGTGGGAGATCAAAGCACGGAAGGCAAGAGTCTGGGACACCCCCTAATTTTTGCTCTGCCCCTGTGCAATTTTTACTCTTCCATCTGCCTCTTCTTCCGTCTCCTGGGGCTTCCACGGCTCCAGACAACCCTCTCCCTACCCTTACCCCTCCAGGGTCAGGGGTGTGGAAGCTTCCTGCTGCCGCCGGGGCACTTCACTGCCGCCTGTGGGTTGCCGCAACTCGCCCGCACTTCTGCAATTGTCCTTTCAGTAAATTCCCTCTGTGACCACTCTGCGTGGGCCAGTTCTTTCCTGTGGGCATCGTGATAGGTACAACCAATTCTACACTGGTACTTTTCCTCCAACCAAGGTGAAGTCCACATCCGCAGACTAACCTTCACCAAACTCCTGTGGGTCTGCTTTACCGCCTCTGTGCGCCTTCGGTCATCTAGGCTCTCAGAGATGAGCACACACCCCCACCCTCCCCTCCGACCTGGGGACAGAGCCCCATTTTGCTGGAGTCTTACCCGCTTGACACATTCTTCTTCAGCCAGGCGTTCCTGAATCAACTGGATAAGCAGCCTACTGGGAAGTGTCTAAAGGAAACAGGACACACAGGATGAGAACCTGAACTTGCATCTTGAAACTTTTTGTTTTTTGAGTCAGACCTCACTCTGTCACCCAGTCTGGAGTGCAGTGGCAAGATCACAGTTCACTGCATCCTCTATCTTCTGGGTTTGGGCGATCCTCCCGCCTCAGCCTCCCGAGTAGCTGGGACTATAGGCACGTGACACCATGCTCCACTAATTTTTTCATTTTCTGTTTCCCAGGCTGATCTCAAACTTCTGGGTTTAAGCGATCCTCCCATCTCAGTCTTCTAAAGTGCTGAGATTATAAGTGTGAGTTACCGTGCTCTCTTTGAACTTAAAAGGGCACGCACTGAGCCGGGCTCGGTGGCTCAGCCTGTAATCCCGCGCTTTGGGAGGCTGAGGTGAGTGGATTGCCTGAGTCCGCGGGTTCGAGACCCACCTGGGCAGCGAGACCTCATCTCTACAATAAATCCAAAAATCAGCCGGATGTGGTAGCACGCGCCTGTAGTTCCAGCTACTTGGAAGGCTGAGGCAGAAGGATCGCCAGAGCCCAGCAGGTCGAGGCTGCGGTGGCCGGGAGCGGCCACTGCACTCCAGTCTGGGCAACTGAGTGAGACTCCAACTCAAAAAAAAAAAAAAAATACAAAAATTAGCCAGATGTGGTGGCGCAGGCCTGCAGTCCCAGCTGCTTGGGAGGCTGAGGCAGAAGGATCGCCTCAGCCCAGAAGGTTGAGGCTGCAGTGAGCCAGGATCCCGCCACTATGCTCCAGCCTGGGTGACAGAGTGAGACCCTGTCTCTAAGTAAGTAAGTAAGTAAATAAATAAATATTGACCAGCAGACCACTGCCCTGGCACCAAAATAGTGCCAAGGACATAGGAAGCCCTGCTGATGAATGAACTGATGAAGCTTCAAATTCCTTAATTCATTCAACAAGCAGTAAAAACGACAGCCAGCATTTGTTGGGTGTGTACAGTGGGCCAGGCACTATGTTGAATATTACATGATTTGAGTTTTAGATCAACCCTGCACGGTCTGTACTATTTTTGTTCCTTTTTTACAGATGGGGAAGCTGAGCCTCAGAGAGGTTAAGCTACTTCCTTGGGTTTCACGGTCAGAGAGGAGCGGAGGCAGGACTTGAAGCCACACAGGTCTAGCCAGCCAAGGCAGGTTTGAGAATGACAAACGCAGGAAAGGGAGATTGTGAGGAGGAAGCTGAAGGCAGCCTTCCTTCTGCTTTCCTTTTCAGTAAAAGAGACCAAGAGAACGTGCCTCAAAGAGTTGCTGTGGGGATTAAATGAGATAATAATGTGACAAGTATGGGATGTCACAAGGGCTCAGTGCTGTGGCACTTACTATGCCCTGAGCACCTTGATGGATTCTGCACGCTTACACCTGGTCTGTGTCACCTTCTTTTAGTACACGTCAGGAGCCAAGAATCTTCCCCAACGGGTGCCAGCCAAAGAACACAGGCGGAAAGGCAGCAGGTCTGGATGGGGCACATGCCCTCTGCAGCCCACATGGCAGGGGAGGAGCGGACAGCTTTGATCCCACCCACGTCTCTGATAAAGCACGTGGGAAGCAGAAATAAACTCCAAACACAAGGGCCATGCTAGGGATGGGGGATTCCTGATACAGCCTCTTCTGCAGAGCCTAGACTCAGCCTCAGCATGAGGGCTCATCGCTGTCCTCCCCACCTCCCCCTACTTCCCTACCCCCTCCCAGTAGGCTTCCTACTCTTAGTTGCTGCGCTCCGGCCATCTCGGAGATGAGCGCACGCCTCCACCTTTCCCTGTAACAATACTGTAGCCTTTGCTGGTATTTTTATTTTTCATATATCCCACTTCTGGGAACACAGTCTCCCTAAGTTCCTTTGAGGAGTCACCCTCTTACGCTTCAGCCTATATGGTTTGGGTGTGGCTGACCCCCCTCTCAGACCCAGAGGAGGGCCCTGATTGGTCCAAGCTGATCTGCATGTCACATCCTGGCCACTGGGATTGCTTCAGAAGCTGTCTGCGACCCAATCGCTACCAATGAAAGCCAGGCCCACGACATCAGTGCAATTGTCAGGGCAGGAATCCTTGTTTTCCATCAGATCAGAAGCTGAGAGAATGTAAGAAGTGGAGCTGCAGCAGCCACTTTGCAGGCCTGAGGGGTGTGTAAGGCAGCACAAAGGGAAAGAAAAAAACCAGGCTCAGCCCTAGAATGGCTTTTCCAGGGATGTGGAATTGGAGGAAAAAGACAGTAGACGGTGGAAAAATGGGGGAGGAGGCACCCCTCCTAGGAAGGCACCCCTCCTTATCACATGTTCACTTAAAAGCTATGGGGCCACATAACAAGGAGAGAGAACGAATGAATAAATGAATGAGTGATGCGTAGAGAAGAAAGGAGACCAGAGAGGCAAGGAGGAGGCCAGTTGGCATCCAGTCCCTGGATGGGTTTGGGTCAGTCCCACCCAAACCACGTAGACTGGTGGCAACATCCCCTGAGAAAGTATCAGCCTCACCTCCCACCCCTCAAATTTCTCCCAACTTAAGCTAGCAGTTCTCAACCTGATCATGCAACAGAATCCTGGCAGGGTTTGTGAAAACACAGATTGCTGGGCCCCACCCCAGGAGTTCTGATTTGGGGTTGAGTTAAGACCGTGCATCTCTAATGACTTCTTTTTTTTTTTGAGTTGGAGTCTCACTCTGTCGCCCAGACTGGAGGGCAGTGGCCGCTCCCGGTCACTGCAGCCTCAACCTGCTGGGCTCCGGTGATCCTTCCACCTCAGCCTTCCAAGTAGCTGGAATTACAGGCGTGTGCTATCACGCCCGGCTGATTTTTTTTTGATTTATTGTAAAGATGAGGTCTCGCCAAGTTGCCCAGGCGGGTCTTGAACCCGCGGGCTCAGGCAATCCACTCACCTCGGCCTCCCAAAGCGCAGGATGACAGGCTGAGCCACCAAGCCCGGCTCTAAGGACTTTTCAAATGATGGGAATGCTGCTGGTCACTTGAAAAGTCATTAGGGGACACACCTGGAGAGCCTCTGGCTGAAGCCAACCTGACCGCCAGAGTCCTTCATGTGGGGGAGGGGGGAGTTGCTGGGTGGGGGTCTTTCTGCCAGTGTCCATTTCCTCCCAGGCATTCAGGTACCTCCAGCTTGGTGAGAGGGTATAGGCAGGAAGCAACCCTGCATTGCCCTCCCCCTCCTGGCTTTTCCTCATCCCCCCTTTCCCCTTTCATTCTTTCCTGTCCTCTCAGGTCCCCTCCTCACCCCAGACAGAGCCGGGTTCCATCCTGAGGCCATTTTCCCTGACAACACCCATTCAGGAGGCGGCATTCAAACAGGTACAGGACGCGGGGTGAGGGGGGCAGCCGGGGATGCAGGGGGTGCCAGCCCGTCAAAGAACCCAGGCGGAAAGGCAGCAGGTCCGGATGGGGCACAGCGCCCCCTGCAGCTCACGCGGCAGGGGACAGGCGGGCAGCTTTGAGCAGAAGCTACTCCCCAGTGCCCCCCGTCGCTCCCCGCCACTGTGCTGTCTGCGTGCCAGCTTTGATGTGTCACATCAGCAGCGGGGGCTTTCAGGGGGCCTCTTCTCGAAGCCCTGCCAAACTGCCTGAGCAAGAATCAGGCTCCCTCCTTCCAGAGTTCTGTGATGCTCTCCCACCCCAGCCCCCAAAGCCTGGCATTTGGGGGAGGACAGGGGCAAGTTGATGGAATTCAGTGAGGACTCTCCTGGCCACAGAGAAGGCCCATCTCCCTCTAACCCCCGCCCCTGGCCTCCATGCTTGGTTGCTTCCTCGCTCTTAGAGGCAGGATGGGCTGCGTTTGCTGCTATTTGGACCGTTCTCTGTTCTCTCTTCCCTGTCCGGCCTGGGGGCAGATCACCGATCTGTGACCCCTTGAAGGATGCACTGTTGTGTTTTGGGAGTCAGCTGAGTGTGGACTCTCCCTCCCCCCGCCCCCGGGCGTCACTTGACTTCCCCACGCCTGGGCTTCCTCACCCTGGGACTGTTGTCCTGTCCCATCGCCAGGTCCCACTCTCAGGGACCCTAATGTCACCTTGGTGGGTAACACATGCTCAGAAGTCGTGGGTGTTTTGAGCCACAGTATGAACTTGGGTAGTAGAGCAGGGGGGTAACAGTTGAGATGCCCTGGTCTGCCCCCCTTGCCCTCACCCCTTTCTTTGTAAAGGCGCTCCTTCTGGTAGGGAGGGAGCCCAGTACTTGGATATGAGCTCCCTGAGGCCTGATCAGAGCGTCCTTTAAAGACAACTCTCACTTCAAAGTTTCTGCTGCTTCTTGGGGTTGTCAGGACAGGTTAGGAAATGTACTATCTCCTAGGGAGTCTGGAAGGGGGAGGCAGAAGATTTGGGGGGCTGGGACAAGAGGAAGGGAGGGGAGAGGAGAAGAGGCTTTGAAGGCGGGAGCAGAGCTCACAGCATGGCATCTGGACAGGCCCACAGAGGGAGGTGGCGGCAAGACAGACCTTGGAATGGAGAAAGGCCTTGAATTGGAAAAGAAGCCACAAAGCCAGGGACTTGGGCGTATTGGGGCTGGGGTCACCTGCTTCCTCCCCAAGCCTTCAGCAAAGGTCTGTTCTACGCCACCGCCTTGAGTGGCTGACTCAGGAAGGGAGGAGCTGCAGGTGTCCTGCTCAGCCTGCAAAGGAGGGGGAGCAGCGAGGCTGGCCGGAGACATTGGCTGCAGGGGAAGAAACCATCCACCAGGACTTGGACACCAGGGCTGAGGGGCTCTGTCCCGAAAAACCTCAGACTATTTGGAGGGTACCATACAACCTGTGTGCAGACAGAGGCAGAATGAAGAAGGCTCAAGTTCTTCTACTTGGATACTAAAGAAAATGGTCACTCGGGTGGTTAAAGCACTTGGGGACATCAGGCTCCATCAGACTTTAAATTTGTAAACAGAATGGAAAACTGAATTAGGAAGAACACATACTTGGAAAGACATCCCTGCTCTTTCCTGTCCAGCCTTCAAAGCTTAGGTCACTTTTTCATTCAACAAACACAGGCTGTTATGCTCTAAGAAAACTGAATTAGGAAGAACGTATACTTGGGAAGGCATCCCTGCTTTTCCTGTCCAGCCTTCAAAGCTTAGGTCACTTTTTCATTCAATAAACACAGGCTGTTCCGCTCTAATACAATAGCTAATTCAGAAAACACCTTGACTTAGCAGTAATTGTGTTGTAAAATTAATAATTATAAAGAGGAAAGGGGGCGGTGCTTGGGGTGGGTTCTCAGCTGGTCTGTGCTGACATTCCCTGGGAGTGGTTTTTAAATGCTGATGCCTGGCCTTATTCCTGGGGATTTGGAGTCCAGGCAGGGCCCAGGTGATTCCAATGTGCTGCCGAGGTTGGGAACCTCCGGACTAGGCAGTTTCAAATGTGTAAATCCACATTCTTCCTGCAGGGATTTGAACAATAAAGTGGGGGTTTTTTGTTTTTGTTTTTACAGTAGAAATCTCAGGCTCGTGCAAGTTCAAGGCCAGCACCTGAGAGTGGTTCCTTGCTGGCCTTACAATCCCAGCCTCTCTCCCCAGCCCCGGGGGCCTACCTCACCTAAACCTTGTTGTGGTATTTATGATAGTGAATCAGATTGAAGGCTTAGAGGCAGAACCAGAGAAAACAGAGGAAGAAAAGGATTTGGCAAAAGAGAGAAATTTGATTAAATTAGAAAGAGGAGGAATGGGGAGCAAAGGTGCCCTTGGGCTGGGGTCCCAGGAGGGGCATTTTGGGGGAAGGGGCCTGCGGAGAAGGTGCTAGAGCTGTCACAGCAAGAAGGAGAGGCAAGGACTTTGGCAGCATCATTGGATATGATGTCCCTTTCTTGGTGTTCAGCACGAGGACCAGAGTCACTGTGACATTCATTTCAGCTGGGTGTGGTGGCTCACGCCTATAATCCTAGCACCTTGGGAAGTTATGCCAGGAGGATTGCTTGAGCCTAGGAGTTCGAGACCAGCCTGAGCAACATAATGAGACCTCGACTCTACAAAAAAAATGAAAATTAAATTTTAAAAAAAGAGGCTAAGACATTCATTTTGGTGGCTTCCACCAAAAGACAGCAGACCTCTCTTGGGTCCAGGGGCCCTGGGTCCCTGACCCATTCCAGGAAGATCTGTGAGGTCAGCATCTAAGCAGAATCACACAGGTCATGAGCCAATGACCTTGGCTGGAGCCACTCAGTGACAGCCAGCGTCATCAGGGCATCGGTCATCTCTTCCAGTTCAGACCCAGAAGAATCAGATGGGTCTGAAGGTCAGCTGAAGGGAGGCTGGAAAGGTTGCTGCCACAGAAAGTGTCTCCTCATGGAGATTTTTGTTTGGTGAGAAAGCAGGATTTATTAAGAGGACAGAAAAGTTCCCACAGTGGGAGGGAACCCAAGGAGGTTGCCCCATGGAGATGTTTAATCCCTCTGGACACTGGTGGAATCACTGGTAAGATTTCTAGTGTCATAATATGTGTGTATGTGTTTAGTAAGAAAGAGCCCTTATCTTTTGTAGTGTGGAAATAAATGAAGACCAACCCCCACCCAAAATGAGACAAGCCAAGGCTATTTGTCAGAGTTTGCTGTGGTGAGGGAGTTGGCCACCATTGTCCATGGATGGCAAAATCAAAGGCAGGCAAGGAGTGGAAAGCTTCTAGAGGAGAAAGAAAGACTCTGGGTGTACCCTGTGGAGGCTGCTGGCCGGGGAACCTGGAGGCAGCCCCTTAGAAGGGCATCCTATGGGATCAGGTGGGAGAACGTCTGGATTTCTTTGAGTGGTCCTAAATTAGAAGCAGAGAAAAAGATTTGAGACATTGGTAGTTATTAATCACGTCCCAGCCACGTGGGTTTGTTTGTTACAGGGGTTATTGTTTGGCTTCCTGGACTGTTGATGGAGATGGCCGTCTGACTTCCTGCAAGTCTAACTTATAGCAGGTGACTTCCTGGCCTGGTTATCGAAGGTAATGAGCTGGCTTCCTGGGCGGGTTGCTACAGGCTGTAGGTCACAGTTTTTATTTAAGGTCTGGTTATTGTCACCCTGAATACAGAATTCAGTCTCTCAGTAGATATGGACTAAAACATCTATGGTCTCAAACTCCTGGCCTCAAGTGATCCTCCTATCTCAGCCTCCCAAAACACTGGGATTACAGGTGTGAGTCACAGTGCCCAACCTGGATAAAACATTTATGAGTGAAACAAAATGTGAAACGCTGTCTGGGTTTGCTTTACTTTATTTTATTTTATTTTTTGAGTTGGAGTCTCACTCTGTCTCCCAGGCTGGAGTGCACTGGCATGCTCATGGCCATCACAGACTCAACCTGCTGGGCTCAAGTGATCCCTCCACTTCAGCCTTCCCAGTACCTGGAACTACAGGCATGCGCCACCACACCCAGCTAATTCTTTTATTTATTGTAGAGATGAGGTCTCACCAAATTACCAGGGCTGATCTCGATCCTATGGGCTCAGGCAATCCTCTCGCCTCGGCCTCCCAAAGTGCCGGGATTATAGGTGTGAGCCATTGCGCCCAGCCTCTAGGTTTGCTTTAAAATAACCCAGGGACAGAGGGAGTAGGTGAGGGTACAATATGAAACTAGCCTGTCATGAGCTGGTATAGGCTGAAGCAGGTGATGACTCCATGGGGCATCTCACTGCTTTTGATCATCTTTATACTATTTCATAACAATTAAAAACAAACAAAAGTGCAATTTGCTATCTCTGACCACCTTAGGTCCCCAGCATCCTGTGGACTACCCCTGGCCCTGTGGATACAGTGACACTTTGATTCCAGTCCCTTCCATGTCCTGAAACATCACAGTGGGTCCTTCAGGAAGGCTTGGCTTAGCACGATTATGGTTACAGCTCCACAGAGCCCCTACCTCTTGCAGCCTGTGCCTAGGACTTAGTAGGTGCTCAGAATTGATCTAAATGAATTAGTACACCAGGCCACCAACCAACTGATTGAAGGAAGGCTCCTAGCTCCCAAGCCCTGGCTTGTGCTTAGCTTCATGGGACTGCCAGTGTCCCCACTGGCTGGAAGCTCCTGGGGCATGAAAAGGACACGTCTTTGGCTCTCCTGTGGTACCACGGAACACTGCATGGCACGCAGTAGGTCATTAGGAAGTACTTCAGAAACTACTAGGAAAAGTCTAAAATGGAGATGCATTGGTTAACGCCAGCAATGTAGAAGAGTTCTGCTTAGGAGGGCAGAGCCAAGGTTAGAAGGAGAAAATCAGGTATTTGTAGGTATCATTTCTACTTGTAAAAACAGCCATAAAGATTCCCAATCAGCAGGCAACTTAAAGAGTATATTTAATGAGAGGCCTCATCTGGCAGGTGCCGTCTGCAGACAAGGCCATGCACAGTTGAGCCTGACATGCACCCACGTCACTGTTCAGAACCTTTTACTTGATGAGGCCTGATGTCCCTGTGTTTTGGAAACAACGAGCCCAGCAAGACACCCTTGAAATCACCTCAGTGTGATCTGAATATGTTAGTAATGAGTGTAAATGAAAGCCAGGAGGAATTTCCTCAAATTCCCTCCTCTCTGTTGAATTTTATAAACCTAATAAAAGCCTCTTTATTCTAGAAACAAGCCTTGTCCCGAAAAGCTCATCTTCTGCAGAACATGAGAGAACCACTCTTTCTAAAACCATATTCCCACCTCTAAAGGCTGGTGACCCCAGAGCTGGTAACTGCATGCTCTGACTCCTGCAAGACTGTGGGACCGGTGGGGACTGACACACCAGGGGACAGCTGACCTTGCTAGGCAAGGCGCTTCTTCTCTATCCAGTTGTTGTTATAGGTAAACTCAGGGCTGGGGGTCTGCCTGAGTCATACCCACCACCTCTGAGAACTGCAGACACAAGAATGGGGTCGCAGTCACAAGTGGCCCGGGGCATGGCCAAGCCAGAAGGGAGGAGGAGGAGGAAGAGGAGGAAATGGCAGCGAATGGAAACAAGAGAGGAGGCAGCTTAGGGAGACGGAGAGAGGCCACGGCCCTGATGCCTGGCTTCTGGGCCAAGAAGCAGGCCACTGCTTCCACCCAGGTCCTGGGAGTCCTATGTCCCCCTTCAGGGCAGCCTGGTGGATTCCTGCTACTTGACCCCAAGGGTTGGCCATGAGAGTTGCCCCTTCAACCACCATTCACTGGTGGCCCATGAGGCCTGGAAACTCACTTCCAGGTTGTTGGAGGAACCGTGTCCACACAACCATGTGGTAAAGACCTCGCCTGTTGAATGAGGACAAAGATAGGATGAACCGGCTCTCGGTCACAACCCTGTTGAGACCAGTGGGAGACCCTGAGTTCTCACCCTGGGGGGGCCTGGACAAACCATTACACAAAAGCAGCCCCTGTTTAGGGCCTCAGGGAAGGGCATGCCAGGTCCCCACCTCCACCCCAGTGGAGCAGGCCCCCAACGCTTTCACTGCCCCACTTGAATTTGTCAAATGTTTGGTAACTGTCTTTATCTGTTGTGCTCAACTTTTATCTGCATTACTGAGAAAAAGAAAGTTTCCTTTGGCATGGTAAGTGACTGAAGTTTTAAAGTTTGGCATGAAGGTGCTGTCACAAGTGTTTCCACGTCACAGGGTGAGGGTAAACACAGCTGGCTGGGTGTGACTGGCATTTAACTCATCAGCTGATGTGCATGCAGCATCTTGATACTCCTGATTTTAAGCAACAGAGGGCTGAAGGGGTCCAGTGGTGACCCTGCTCACATTGGCAGGCCTCGGCCCTGTCTGCAGGCCTCGAGATGACAAGGCAGGGCAGGCTTGCGAAGCACCAGCACACACTTGGTGCCCAACACAAGGGTCCTACTGTTCTCAGCTGTCTTGCCCCACAACCAAGAGAAATCCTGGGTCTCAGGGAAGCATGCCCAAAAGGACACATGCCTGCTCATCGCCAGAGGGAGTTTTTTAAATTAAAAAAAAAAAATTTGTGGTTTAATTAGAGACACGGGCTTCAGTCTATCACTCAGGCTACAGTGCAGTGGTGCAATCATGGCTCAACTCCTGGGCATAAAGTGATTCTCCCACCTCAGCCTCTTAAGTAGCTGGGACTACAAGGGCATACACACTACTACAAGCAGCCAAAGGGAATTTTGAAGAAATATTTCAAGTTTCCATTTGTAGTAGAGAGAAATAATGGGTCGAGCATGGTGGCTCACTCCTGTAATTCCAGCACTTTGGGAAGTGGAGGAGGGAGGACCTCTAGAGCCCAGGAGTTCAAGATCAGTCTGGGCAACACAGCAAGACCTCATCTCTACTAAAATTAGAAATAATTACCTGGTCTGGTGGTATGCACCTATTGTACCAGCTACTTGGGAGAATGAGGTGAGAGGACTGTTTGAACACAGGAGTCAGAGGATGAAGTGAGCTGTGATCATGGCACTGCACTCCAGCCTGGGTTGACAGAGTAAGACCCTGCCTCTAAAAAACAAACAAACAAAACAAATAAAGACGAGAGAACTAATGTGATCAAGCCCTACATTTTCCTTTAAAAGATTTTGTTCAAATACAGAACTAGAGGGATTTTAGAAGCAGAACACCCACTCCTCCTGGGATGCACCCTCACATGTGTGACAGGGACATAGATGGGGCACTGCCTGGACCAGAGGGCAGGCACTACGGTAGGGCACCCAGGAAATGGGAAGGAAATGCCCCTGAGGTACAGGGCACAGGGACTTTCCACTCTGGAGACAGCTGGACACTGCCCTTTCAACTCCCAGCTCAGCCCTGCATAGCCTGACACAGGCCTCCAGGGACAGGCTTTGCAGGCCCTGCCTCTGCGCCCTTTACTTGGCTAACCCTAAGAGGAAGAGGAGTAAGCCTGGGTCATTCCATTTGGACAAAACAGCCTCCCTCGCTCTCCCTCGCTCTCTCAAGAAATGATCCTTTCTTACCACAAAACCTCCCCTCAGTACCCACCAGGATATGGGCCTAGCCAAGAATTCTTGAGGCCGTGCATGGTGGCTCAAGTCTGTAATCCCAGCACTTTGGGAGGCCGAGGTGAGAGGCTGGGCAACTTGGTAAGACCTCGCCTCTGCAATATATCAAAAAATTAGCCAGATGTGGTAGCGCCCTGTAGTTCCAGCTATTTATAAGGTTGACACTAAAGGATCACCTGACCCCACTGGGTTGATGCTGGGGTGGCTGTGAGTGTGCCACTGTACTCCAGCCTGGGTGACAGAGTAAGACTCTGCCTCAAAAAAACAAAAAAAGAATTCTCTTCTCCCTTCTATCACATCTGGTCTGAATCTCATCTTGCCCCAGCATTTTCCTTTACAGAATCCAAAATGAAATGGGAACTAGCCAAGCAATGATGAGAGGGAGGTAGAGAGGTGAGCATTGACACTCTGTCCTTGCCCCTGCCCCGGGACCCATCCTACCTTGGTTTTCTGATAATGCTTCCTGGTTTCAGCAGCCATAGAGGAAAATTGTCTTAATACCAAATTTTCCATGCTGAGGAGATTGCTATTCAGATGTTTGCAAAGCCACATTGCCTGAGAAAGGAAGGAAGAAGAAAGATTTTTAGTAAAAACAAGAACTATAACAATAGCTCCATTAAATGCCCCAGTCCTTCCCTATTCTACTAGAAAAAGTTGGCCATGGGAAAGCAGAATTCTTCCTGGCTAGAGGAAGGCCACCAAGGCAGACAAACCCACAAAGTATTCCCAGCCCAAGAATCTTGGTTGTATCTATTTCTTCTTCAACCAGCACTGATCTTCATGGAGCTGGAAAACCCAAGTGAGCTATGCTTTTAGCTGCCCTTGACATGCCTTTTCAAGCCCTGTGGACACAAGTTTTTAATGCAAGGAAAGTCAAGGACAAGAATTGTGGGAACAGGAGCTAAATATGGATCACAATCCACGCTCAATATTCATCTTGTCTTAAAGATTGAGAGATGACATATTCCAGTTAACTGAATGGTTAGTTCATTGATGACTACTTTATATAGTTTACAAGGGAAGAATACATTTTAAGGAAAAATGCAATAAAAAGTTCTTAACACCAAAATTATGTTGATGACCATCTCAGCATTGGGAAGATTCTGAAAGCCCTTCCCGGTCTCCCGGAATTCTTTCTGTTCTTCCTACTGGGAAATATCAGCAACAATATCAGGAATGAGCCCTTCTGAGCTCTCTGTTTGGATTTTACTATATAACATCTTATCATTGTAAAATGTGATCTGTGTGTCTCCACAGAGCGCTCAGGGACAAGGACAGTAAATCACCAAAAGGCTTGTTGCTGAAACACCAGCTGACAGCTGTCAGGGCCTGGCCTGATCAGGGAGGACACACTCAATCACTTCAGCCAAGCTGGACTTGTTGAAAACAATCTGAGCTCTCAATCTGTTTCCCCAGAAAACTCCTACCAATAACCAGAGAAGCACTAGAATTGGGAACTAGCACTAGAAGAACTAGAACTAGGAATGAAACACAGACGGCCCCAGAATGTCAAATGTCAAAGACAAAGGTTCACCCTCATGTTGAATGACCAGACTCTTCTTGAAGACCTAGCTCAACAAGCTTGTTTGTCTAAATGCAGACTCTGTCATCTTCATTCCCAAAGTCAAAATTACCCAGGGATATTTGTCAACTATGAGTTGTCTGGGCCCTGCCCCAGGAGATTTTGAGGAGGTCAGTCTACGGGGCAGTCCAGGAACCTGTATTTTTCAAGGCACCCTGGACATGCTAATGATGGGTGGGTCTGGGAGTCCCTGGTTTCAGTAAAACAGTGAGAGTGGTTGGGTTCAAGGGTTGACTGCAGAAAGGCTTGGAAGCTGACAGCCTGGTACTGAGGAAAACTAGAGAGATAGAAGGAAGGATAGATGGATGGATGAATGACAGATGAGTAAGACAGTTATGCTAACTCCAAAAGCATAGCAGACGCAGGTACATTTATATGAGGATCAGTCAACTTGATTCCTTTTTGGAAGAAAGCTAGGGGGAGCAGCCTGCCCTTCATACCACCCATGATACCTGCTCATAGCAATGACTCAGTTATGGAGGAAGGGCTCTCCCATGTTCACTAACCAGGCTTCTAAAAGGCAGAGAGGGCTTCATCTCAGATGACTGAAAAACAATTTTTTTAGATTAAAAATATAGTTTATTTAAGAGTAAATTAGAGAGAAAAAGAGAAGGGAGAGGGAAGATTCACCACCCCAAGGTGGGGGAGGGGGCCAAAGCCAGGAAGCAGGGCGACAGCCATAGCTCAAAGAGCACATGGCCACACCAGAGTCTAAAAAGGCAATAGCCAGATGACTGAAATTGTAACACGTTTTTGGCACTTAAAAATGGACCTTAAAGCTGGGCATGGTGGCTCACACCTGTAATCCCAGCACTTTGGGAGGTTGAGGCGAGAGGACTGTCTGAGTCCGGGAGTTCGAGACCAGCCTGGGCAACTTGGTGAGACCTCATCTCTACAATAAGTCAAAAAATTAGCTGGGTGTGGTGGCATGCACCTCTAGTTTCAGCTGCTTGAAAGGCTGAGGTGGAAGGATCACCTGAACCCAGCAGGTCGAGGCTGCAGTGGCCCTGATCGTGCCACTGCATTCCAGCCTGGGCAACAGAGTGAGACTTTGACCCCCCCAAAAAAAAAAAAAAAAAAAAAAATGGACCTTAAAGACTGAAGCCATGAATGGAAAACAGGACATCAGCTTCCAGACAGTGTTGCCTCCAGGGAGGGAGAGACAAAAAGGGTGAGCAAAATGGGTCCAGGTTGTTGGATTTTCTTTAAATGAAGGGAGAACAAAGCAAATATGGCAAAATGTTACATGTGTGTAAAATCTGGGAGTTGGGTAGATGAATGTCTATGATATAGTCCTTGTGCCTTTCTGATTGTTTGAAATAGCTCATAATTAAAATGTTAAGAGTGAGGCCAGGTGCGGTGGCTCATGCCTATAATTCCAGCACTCTGGGAGGCTGAGGTGAGAGGATTGCCTGAGCCCATGGGTTGGAGACCAGCCTGGGCAAACTTGGCAAGACCTCATCGCTACAATAAATAAAAAAATTAGTCAGGAATGGTGGTGTGTCCCTGTAGTTTTGGCTACTTGGAAGACTGAGGCGGAAGGATCACCCGAGCCCAGCAGATTGAGGCTGTGGTGCCGTGAGCGAGCCACTGTACTCCAGCCTTGGTAACAGAGGGAGACTCTAACTCAAAAAATATATATATATTAGGAGTGAATTATTAAGATTCCATACTAAAGTCTATGAAAGATGTGTGCTGTTTGACCTGACATTTATAGTTCTAGAAATTTAACCTAAGATATAATTAATAGTGTGCCAAGATCACGTATATGCAGGTATGAAAAAACCCTGGAAGGTGTACCCAAGGATGTTAAAGTAATGCTTATCTCTGGCTGGTTGGGGAATTATATTTTTGGTTTTTTGCATTTCTAGGTTTTCTCCTATGGACACACACTCCCGTTTGTAAGAAGAAGATAATGAGAAAGAAAGCACAGTTATGCTACAAATTCAGAGGCACAGTCTCATTCCGGCTCTGGAGGATAAATGAGATATTACAGCATGACAATACTTAACATGATACACTTACTATAGTTGTTTTCCCCGAGGCGGGTGGACCTAATATTACAATCTTCGGCACTGTGGAATAAAAAAATTTGAATGTCACCACTCAGTATGACAAAGTAGCCTCCCATGTCTGCGGTACTCAGGGTGTACTTATTTCTTTCCTCCCAGATTTCATTTTCTGCCAGTGGCATGGCCATTTGTAACCCAGTGTCTCAGAGACGCTCTTGCCATGGAACACATTCTCTGTGTTTAGAGAGGTAAGTGATCACTGAGATGGTTTACTCTTCTATTTCCAAGGGGACGTGGACAGGGTAACTTGTTTGCCAAACTAATAAATATCAACAACAATTGGGATTTCAAACACCATAAAGCATTTTAAACAGGGACTTTGTTTCAGGGACACTCTCTCAAACAAAGCAGTATTTTATGTAAATTGACCTTCAAAGCTTTTTTTATGTTTATGCCTTTTTATTTAGCAAATTGTATTCCCCATCATTTCACAGAAGCAAGTGATAGGGAAAGCCTAGGTTGTCTGGCCCAGATTTATAAAACCCAAGAAAGGAGAGTCTTTGTTTTAAAATATGGACATTTCTATGCAAATGAAAAAAACTGGCAGCTTGTTATAGTCCTGGCTCTAAAATGTTCTTGGTCCCACATAATTCTTAGAGCAGCTACTAGACTCCTGAGTGGGTGCTGGCAACTGGAAAAAGATAACCGCCATCTTTTTGGAGTTGGAAGGTATGCGCACTTGGGTTGCAGCAAAGGAAATTGGTGTGGTGTCTGGTGTGGACAGAATCTGTGCTAATTGCCCGCTGAATGCCATCTTATGTCACTTCCCTCACTACTTATAGGGAGCAGGCAACCTTAGCCTGGCCCCTGACCCAAGGAGACAATTGGAACAGTTCACTCCAGTTTGCATAAGCTTCAAGGTCTATATTGTAGAGCTATTCCTACCAGGACACCGGACAGAAGTCTTATCCGAGTACAGGAGGGAGGTGTGTGGCCTTCTAGTTTGGGGACAGAGACAGTGTCCTTCCAGCTGAACGATTTAATGATCAGCATATCTACACCCAGTCTGGATGCTCTGATTTAAAGAGATCTTTGCCCAAACTCATGGCATTTCTCACTTTTGGAGAAAGAGTTCAAGGATCATGGTTCCTGGCGACAAGTTAGTGAGAAGTGCATCAGGTGAGAACTGCAAGTGAGTCTGTCATTCTCTTTGCCCCAGTCTTTGGCAAGGGAAATGCTCTCTCCTCAAGGATACGAAGGGTTGGACACACGCATCCTGGCTTTCTGCTGCTTCTTTGGACTTATAAAATGTCCCTAACTGCTTTAGGGTCCCTGTTGTTTTCTACATTCCGTACATTTATCGATGTGATCCACCAGCCACCGGCTATGTGAAACATAGGTAACATGCTTCTTCAAAGCCCACTGCCCTTACTGTTGGCATGATGGAGCCAAGGGGCATCGCAGGCAGGAGGCCCTGGAGAAAGCAGTCCCAGAGACCCTCCTCCAGCCTGAGAAAACCATAGTGGACACTTTTCTCTTCAAGTCAGGTTTGGACTAGGGTGCTTCCTGCCCACCACAGTGTGGCGGACACAGCTCCCTTATTCTTCTGGCCAAAGGTCTCTGTATCCCTTTAAATCCCTTTGGACCCTAAGAGGTACAGCCTCCACAGAAGACTGGGAGGTGTCCTGGTCACCCTAACAGCCTCCTCCTTCAGAGTCCCTTCCAGCTGGGGGTCTGGGGAATCACCCCAGACAACCCTCCCTGCTCTAGGAAGCCTTGGCCTTTCTCACCCTTTCTGTGGCTGTACTTCTGCCTGCCTCACCTCCTGCCACTTCCCAACAGGAACAGCTTCCTCACCCCAATGTACCCAGCTCTCCCCAGGCTCCCACTATCTCTTCAATCTCTGAGACTCTTGCTCTCACACCCTTTGGAGGTTCATGATAAGTGGGTTCCATTGCTGCCTTCCAGCTCAGTGAGTTTCACCCCACTGCTAGAAGCTGGCAGTGTTGCTGTTCCCCACGGCATGGCAAGCTCCCCAGGGCAGGGACCAAGGCTCTTTCTCCTGTGCTGTCCCTGCGGCAGCCAGAACTGCGAGGAGCCCCACACATAGTGGCCTTCGGGGTGGCTTCTTCGGCTTTCCCCGTCTCCTTCTGTGGTCACTGAGTGTTGGTCACCATTACTGCTGTCTTACAAAGGGCTCCTCTGCCAGTCAGCATTCTTGAGTATAAGCTGCAGGAACCAGATGTGACTGAGTTAAGAAGAGAAGGGGTTTATTCCAAGACAGTGTGGCTCATGGACTCCTGCACAGGCCGGGGAGCCAGGCCCAGGGCTAACTCACCAGGAACCATACAAGTAAGGCCATCAAGTGGGAAGCCTGTGTGATGCCACTGACATATGTGGGCCATGGAGCTGCCATCAACCCTGCTGCCCTTCCACCCAGAAACCAAGCCCCATATTGCTGCCAGGGGAGTTCCCAGGCTACAACCCAGGGTCTGGGCTCACCTGGCTAGTGAAGCGCAGATCACAGGCTCAGGCCCTGGCCGTCATGGGGAAGCATTTCCAGTTTTAGGAGCGGGAGCCAGGGCAGGGATCCAGCAGCCTATTTTTTGCTCTAGGCCTGTAACCTGAAGCAAAGCCTTCCAGGGCCTGCCTCCTGGGCGAGAGAAGCCACAGCAGGTGAGAACACAGCTTGCAGGACAAGTCTGGAAATGACTTGGAGTCACGTGGTGAGGTGGGAGTATGAGGTGAGGTCAGAGCCGAGGTGCCTGGGGAGGTTTAGGGGGAGGGGCTGCAGGGAAGGTGGCCAAGGGTGGAGGGGCCTCATGCCACATGGCAGAGGGCTCGCTAGGGCCATGGGGGGAGCACCTGCCTTGCCAAAGCCAGGCAAGGAAGCAGAGGGGAACCTGGGGCCCCTCGTGCAGCCCTCCCTCGCCTGCCACCCCTCCAGGGCTCTGACCACAAGCCCCCTGAAGTTCCTGGGAGCACAGACCAAACTCGACTGGGCTCCAGAAGCCTGAGGGGATGGGCACCCTGGCTCGACAAGGGCATTTGGGAAAGGAATCTGACTCCCGAGGTACACCACTGTCTTGACAGTTACCAGGCTGGAAGGCTGCTGTGGAAACCCCCCTTCCGGGTTCCTGTAAGTGGCACCCAAATTGTACACATCTAGGAAAATACTTTAAAAGGGGAACATCCACGGCCTTTCTCCCACCTAATTTCTTGCACACATTTATGTGATTAATTTCAGTTTCTTGAAATCTAACACCTTGAAACTCCAGCCCTGCTCATGAGTAATTATTTATAAACAGTGTCATAAAAGGCTGCTTGGCTGCCAAGAGTAATCAACTTCTTCCAACCACTTCAAAGGAAATCAAAAAACCTTTCCATCCACAGATCCTTTTGAGGTTTAACTAGGAGCGTGATTTAAAATTCACAAGAAAACCCTTAGGTATTGGAGCTCTAATACACAGCTTTCTTGGACAAACGTTTGATAAAAAACGAAACATACCATTATATACACCATCGTCTGCTTTAATATTGCCCAGGGCTACTGTAAATGCTCACTTTGTACTAAATCTGCTTTTCTCATGGCGAAGGGGCTGCCAGCCCATGTGCTGGGGCTCCCTTCGCTCCCGAGTGCACTCGCTCACCAGGATGAGTCCACAGCCCTCTCTCCCTCTACACCAGTCTCCGACCATGTCACCGTGTGTCCTGGTTAACTCCGTGCCCAGTAAGAGGAAGGGGTGAGGTCCTGGCTCTCGTTAGCACAGGTGGCGGCATGGCTGGAAGGGGCCTGACCATCTGATGCACTAGCTCAGGGGAACAGAACACTCGCTGGGTATCCCGGGACCCCTCCAAGCTTCTTGCACTCTTCCAGAACGTAGAAGGTCTGGGCTTAACGATTCCAGGCTTCTCCCCATCCCTAGAAAAGTCCCCATCCCTAGAAAAGTCACAAAAGCAAGGTGGACTCCCCTGCCATCCCACTCTTTCCCGTTTTTGCTTTGCTTGTCTGTGGAGGCTTGGGCAAGGGAAAGGATAGTCCACCAATAATCCCAACAAAGTCTTACTGATGTCCCTCTCTTCATTTCAGTTATTGGGACTTGAGCCAAAAAACAAAGCGGTCCCAACATCAAGAAAGCTGCTGACCAAGGCCTGGGAGTGGGGGCTGGAAGGCCATGGGAAACAAATGAACTCCCTGAAAGAGTAGTTATTGAGATCCAAGGGCTCTACTCGCTGAGAGAGCGTCTGGGCCAAAAAGCTTGACTCTGGCTATTCGCCCAGCCCTCAACTAGAAAGAAACGAGGGAGGTCTGGATGCTCGGGTCCTGCCTGAGAGCCAGCAAACATGGAGAACGCAGTGGCAGCTTCACAGGGGTGCAGGATCTGGAAAGCCCTGAGACCTCAAAATGAAGGGAAAGTGCACCAAAGAGATACAAGGAGGGAACAGAGGAAGGAGGCGGCAGAGGTGCGGCCAGCTGACATCAGCAGCACTGCATCCAAACCGGAAAGACGATGTTTAAATTTTAACATCCTGATGAAGCGGATCGTTTGACATTGAAAATTAAATCTGTACACAGAGGAGCAAGATCAAAACATAAAGAGAAGATGAAATCTGCCTCAAATTGCAGGCTCTTGAATTTCTAGGCTAAGCCTTGAAGTTAGTAGTTTAAGTACACAGGCCAGGCATGGTGACTCATGCCCGTAATCCTAGCACTTTAGGAGGGCGAGGCAGGAGGATAACTTGAGGCCAGGAGTTCAAGACCAACCTGGGCAACATAGCAAGATCCCATTTCTAAAAAAAAAAAAAAAAAAAAAAAATTAACAAATAAAAGAGCACAACACATGGCACACATGCCCCAAGCAGTATTTTCAAGCTAACAGTAGAAACTACCAGTGAAACCTAATTTATCAGAGTTCAAATGGTTATGTGTAGTTATCAAGCAAAATTATTATTATTGTTTTTTAGAGACAGAATCTCGTCTGTTGCCCAGGCTGGAGTACAGTGTGATAGTGTGATCATAGCTCACTGCGGCCTCGAGCTCCTGGGCTCAAGTGATTGTACTGCCTCAGCCTCCTGAGTAGTTGGGACTGCAAGTGTGAGCCACCATGCTATGCTTCCACACAGTTTTTAAATTTAGAAAAACCTCATTAAGTTATTCACAAGTGGAAGCGCAACATCACATCCCCTGATGTCCCCAACCCATGAGAGTGTCAGGGGTTTGCTGTCCTTTCAGCAACCGTGGACCAGGCCGGGGCTTGACGGCCTCCATCTAGGTTAACCAAACACCCCCATTTTATAAATGAGAAAGTGGAGGTTAGAGAGAGCAGCATCCTCTCACCATCTCTTCACATTTTGAGGGAGGCGGTTTGAAGATCAGTGAGCAGAAGGACCCCTGGCGGTGGGGGGCAGGACGGAGCACTGCATGGCAGCTTCTGCTCACACCAGATGGACTTTTAATTTTGCTTCACTTTGGTTTTACTTTCCTTTTACCTTAGCTTTTGCTTTGCTTTCCCTTTGTTGCCTGTTATTTCTTTGGTGGTGGCATAAGAGAGTCACTTGCGGGCAGAGATGCTGAGGGCTGTCCTGGAATAACAGAGTTTAAAGACAAGTGCAGTGGCTCAGTCATGGCTGTAATCCCAGCCCTTTGGGAGACTGAGGCAAGAGGATCACTTGAGGTCAGGAACTCGAGACCAGCCTAGGCAACAAAGTGAGATCCCATCTCTACAAAAAAATAGGAAAAATTAGCTGGGCATGGTGATGCACGCCTGTGGTCCCAGCTACTTGGGAGGCTGAGGGAGGAGGATCACCTGAGCCCAGGAAGTTGAAGCTGCAGTGAGCCGTGATCGTGCCACTGCTCTCCAGTCTAGGTGACAGAGTGAAACCTTGTCTTAAAAACAAGGCGTGGTGGCTCAAGCCTGCAATCTCAGCACTTTGGGTGGCTGAGACAAGAGGACTGCCTGAACCCAGGGGTTTGAGACCAGCCTGGGCAACTTGGTGAGACCTCATCTCTATAATATATCAAAAGGAAATAATTAGCTGGGTGTGGTAGTGCACACCTGTAGTTCTGGCTACTTGGAAGGCTGAGGCAGAAGGATTGCCGGAGCCCAGCAGGTCGACGCTGGGGTGTCATGAGCGTGCCACTGCACTCCAGCCTGGGTGACAGAGTGAGACTCTGGCTCAAAAAAACAGAAAACACAAAAAATAGAGCTCAGCGACACATGAGCTCCCACCCACTTTGTGGGAAGGAGGAATGCAGAAACTTCCTCCTCTGGCGAATGGAGCCTGAGTCAGTGAGGCCTGGGGGGTCACTGTCTGCTGCGGTCAGGATCAGCCAGGAGGGAAGGGTGGGCTTAACAGTTACTGTAGAGCAGGAAAATCTGGAGGAGGCAGAACCTCCCTCCTGTGCCACATAATAACCACCAAGCAAAGAACACAGACTGCTGAGAAGTCACGTGGGGCAAAGTAAATTACACCAGGAAGGCTGGGCAGTGGGGGAGGCAAGCTGGACAGGTGGGGAAGGCGGTTCTCCTAGTCCACCCAGTCTCCACTCCCTGCCACTGGGGCATGTGGGCACTTGGGCAGCGTCAGCTAAATGAGGGCTACTGCTCAGTGCGTCGGCCCTTCATGCCTTAGCTAGAGGCTCAGAAAGGGGTTTGCTGGGGCTCTCTTTGAACCTGCCTGCTGAGGTCCGTGCGATGGCGTTGGGGTCCAAGAAGCCCCTTGCTCTGCAGCCAAGCCCAAGAAGGTATCAGGACCTCTGTGCCAGGCACGCAAAAAAGGCCTGGAGCCACCTCTCCCTTGTGTTTGTAAACTACTTAGCCTCATTTCTCACCCTGGGCCTTCTGAACCCATCACGGGGCATCTCAGGTCTCTGTCCTCCACAGCTGCACCAAGCACTAACTTTGCTGATGTGCTGGGACTCCTTCAAAGCGATTAATGCTCCCATGAAAGGAACACAAAAGCCCCAAGACGCCGGTTCTCCCTGACAGCTCACACAGGGCGGGAATGACCTCTGCCTGGCAAATCAACCGTGGAATGGAGCTAGGAGCCCTCCTCAAGCCAGCGCCTCCCTCCTCCCGGGTTCTGCGCTCTGGCCTTGCGTCTAGCCGACCTGTACTCATCAACTGCAAAGGTTTGAGGGGCTTGGAAACTCATTAGCGGGCGCTGATAATGAGACCATCAGAAAAGCCAAGTGCTTGCCTGTCTAGGTAGACCAGAAACCCAATTCACACCTGACAAGTGGAGTGATCAGAGAGCCTAAACCCAACAGGCGACATCAGCTAGGGCAGGCGAAGGCATTAATAATTGATTCCATGGGCCATTCGGAGGTTTTCATTTTAATAACTTGGCAAGAGGATTTTTATGAGTTGTGCTCCAAAAGAAATTAGGACATTTTTCAATTAACCACCACGGCAAATTGTCAAAACCCCTCCCTTCGGACCTCCCTTCAGACACAGGTAGGACAGAGTGGTTATCAGCTATGTTCAGGGTGGGGTAGGGTCCCTGTAGAGGAGGAGAAGGAGTAGGAGGGGGAAAAAGATGAGGGGGAGGAGGGAGAGAAGGAGGTGAAGGGTGGGGGGAGACCGACCCCGAGCACTCACCATTGTCATTGTCTAGATGCAAGTGCCGGATCATGAAAGGGATGGGGTCCTCCGGCTGGTGAATCAGGAGCTGCTCCAGCATGTTCTGTGGGCACAGGGCAGACAACCAGGTGGTTAACACCTGCCGGGTACCCTGGTCGTCATGGATACCAGCTATGGGGCCCACTGTCTCTGCTGCACCCCACCAAACATGCCTTCAGCTGGGGCCCCAGCCCCTGCCCCAGCTGGTGTCTGCTTGGGTCCTCATGAGGAGAGGCGTGAGAGGCCACGTGGGTGCTGCTGGAGAGGCACCCGGAGAGAGGCAGAGCTGGTGGTCCCAGGGCCCTTTCCCTGGGCCTTCGTGCTTCCTACACCTTCTTTTGGTCCTTATGCACTGTCCTTCCCCCTCAGGGCCTTAGCGAATGCCGTTCCCTCAGCTTGGAATGCTTATCCTCATCCTGGCTAACTTCTACTCACTGGGAATATGCTTTCTTGAGCACGTGCACTAGGTGAATCAGTCAGATGTTTCTGCAGCCACCCCTGTGTGTCCCCCTGTCCCTTGCCTCACCTTGTCCCTGCTCCCCCAACTGCCATCCCCCCAGCAAGCCCTGAGTTCTGTGGGCCTCACTGTCTGCCTGGAGCCCTTGGCACCCCAGTGTACCACAGTCACAGCGGGTGCCCAGTGCAGATGTTTCCTGGGGGACATGGCCATCACCGCTTCCTATGTCCTTCTAAATGGGACAGAATATTTACCAGTGAAATATCTAAAAAATCCTGGGCTATTCTGGCCATTTAATCCCACTGAACAAGCATATCAAGGGAAAGCAGCTTCTAGGGTTGCAGAGCAAAAGGCACGGAGGTAACTGGGTGGCTGATAACTGGGAGCTGTGCTGTGACAAAGGGGGCACCCTCCCCTGTAGGGACAAGCTGGGAGGGGCTTTAGCCCTCTGGGACAGAGAAAGCATGAGGCAGGAAAAAGCACTGAACTGCAAGAAGTCCTGGTTTTAGCCCCAGCTGCATTTCCCCAGCAAGTCCCTTCACTTTTCTGGGCCTCAAGTTTCTCCACCTGTTCAATGGCATGGCTGGATTAAATTGATGTTTGTATGTTGCAGGTGCAGTGGTGTGAAGTGATTTTAAACGATTCACATATATTTACTTTTAATTTATTTTTATTTTTTAGATTAGAAAATACAGTTTATTTAGAAAGTAAGGTAGAGAGAGAGGAGATTCACCTCCCCAAGGTAGGGTAGGGGGCCAAAGTTAGGAAACATGACCTGGCCATAGCTCAAAGAGCACATGGCCACAAAAGAGTCTAGTAAAGCAATGGCCAATTTTTTTGTGTGTGTTGGAGTCTCACTCTGTCACCCAGACTGGAGGGTAGTGGCCGCTCCCAGCCACCGCAGCCTTGACCTGCTGGGCTCCAGAGATCCTTCTGCCTCAGCCTTCCAAGTAGCTGGAACTACAGGCGCGCGCTACCACGCCCGGCT
>NW_007088188.1:0-523 GCF_000164805.1 Carlito syrichta
ATAGCCTCTGTGGAAAACAGTGTGGCAATTCCTAAAAGTTCTAAAAATTGACCTTCCATAGGACCCTGCAATCCCTCTACTGGGAATATACCCGAAAGAACTCAAATCACTGTATAAAAAAGATACCTACATATGTTTATCACAGCAATGTTCACAATAGCAAGAATATGGAACCAACCGTGCTGCCCATCAAAAGAGGACTAGATAAAAACACTGTGGTACATATGCACAATGAAATATTACACAGCCATAAAGAATAAGTACATTACTAACCTCAGAAACATTAAGAATCAACAGTGGTTTCTGCACTGGCCTGACACCTTATATGCCAGACACATCATTATTGATATGGAAAGTATACCATATTCCAGACAATGCACTCATAAACAAACATTTCCGGCTCATTATGAACTAACTAACTAGCATAAACTGCTGGCTTCCTCCCTGAAATTCAGCACTTGACATGCCACAGAAAGAAGTTACAGAGAGACTGACAGACCCATACAGTAAACATAAAAATTGT
>NW_007088189.1:0-450 GCF_000164805.1 Carlito syrichta
ACCCATCAAATTACCAGCAACATTCTTTTCAGATCTAGAAAAAACAATACAAGAATTCATGTGGAAACACAATGACCAAGAATTGCCAGAACAATCCTCAGAAAAAAAAGAAAAGGAAAAAAAAAAAAAGCAGGAGGTATCACACTACCAGACTAAAGTTTACTATAAAGCTATAATATTTAAAACAGCTTAGTATTGGTGCAAGAACAGGCATATAGACCAATGGAATAGAATTGAGATTCCAGAAGCAAAATCTCATGTCTCAACCAACTCATCTTTGACAAACCCTCCAACAACAACCACCGGGGACAGGAAAATCTATTCTGTAAATGGTGGTGGGAAACAGGCTGACCACATGCAGAAGATTGAATCAGGATCCTATCTATCCCTACACACAAAAATTAACTCCAAATGGATCAGAGACCTAAATGTAAAACCTCAAACCATAAG
>NW_007088190.1:0-411 GCF_000164805.1 Carlito syrichta
TGGAGTGCGTGGCACGCTCGCCGCCACGGGCAGCCTCGACCTGCTGGGCTCCGGCGACCCTTCCGCCTCGGCCTTGATTTATCGTAGAGGTGAGGTCTCGCCAAGCTGTCCGGGTTGGTCTCGAACTCAGGCAATCTTCTCACCTCGGTCTCCCAGGGTGCTGGGGTTATAGGCTTGAGCTCCCGCGCCCGGCCGCGGCCTCTCTTAGTCAGCGCGTTCGATTCCCCCCTTTCCTCTCCGCAGCCTTAGACCCCGACCCGCTTGCTGTCGATCCTGCTCCAGAAGAGCTGGGTCAGTTACGTCGTCACTCCCAGGGATTTGGGTGGCTCTCGCCTGTAATCCCAGCACTTTGGGAGGCGGAGGTGAGAGACTGCCTGGGCCCAGGGGTTCGAGACCTCATCTCTCCCATAA
>NW_007088191.1:0-533 GCF_000164805.1 Carlito syrichta
CAGCCACTGCACTCCAGTCTGGACGACTGAGTGAGACTCCAACTCAAAAAAAAAAAAGAATTTGGATAAGAGAAAAAGGCCAGGAGAAAGGACAAGGTTTTGGTGCCACAAAGTGCAAATCTTGATTTTGCCACACATTGGCTTTGTGATCTTTAAACATCACCTTGGCTTTTTAAATCATTGAATTTTCTCACTTTTAAAACAGGAAGAATAACGTGACTTGAATTGGCGATGGTGTTATGAACCACGCTTGGTCTGACCTCCTGGCAACAGCAAAGCCAAACACTGACATTGTTATGGTCCGAGTAACGCTTGGCTGCTCCCCTTGATGCCAATAAATCAAAGGGACAGGGAAATGGTAGAAAGAAGTTTATTTCTGAGTTCGAATCCAGGGAGCAGAGCCAGACTCAAGGTCTTTCAAAATGGTTCTGGTCACCCTCTAGGCGTCTACAGTTCACTTTTAAAGTCCAGAGTTGAGCTGGGCTCGGTGGCTCAGCCTGTAATCCCGTGCTTTGGGAGGCTGAGGTGAGTGG